>NC_092646.1:10562033-10862033 GCF_039555335.1 Amphiura filiformis | reverse complement strand
TTGCTGAAATATTATGTCGTTTTGATTTTTTTTTCAATTACAGGTGGATGTTCGGTGTCCAATGAAGCTCTTGAATCCTTAGCCCGGGTAGCAGATCTTCTACAAGTCGGTCAAGATGAGCTGAAAGAATCGCTGACATCACGTGTCATGCAGACTTCTAAAGGAGGACATAGAGGCACACTCATCAAGTAAGTTTTATATATAAAGCCAAACAAAAAATTGTTATGTCTCAAAGCCGCCACGCGCATTTGTTTTTCTTAGCATGTCTATGTCAGCTGAAACGGCAAATTCATGTTTTTATTTCCTTTTTTTTAAATAGTTTTTTGCCGTAAAATCATGAAATTCTGAGGCAAATTTGGAAGAAAAGTTACTTGATTTAATATGCGCATTGTTTAGGTATAAAACAATTGATATTTGTACTTCAATTGTGTAAACTTGATTTGTATTTCTCAAACAGCCTATTTCTTTTACAACTAAAGAAACAAACTCAAAGTAAATAGGGCTATATCCATCCAATTTAGATTTTCCCATATTTGTGCATTTATTTTGCAGACTACCATGCATTAAAAGAAATGGAAACCTGCATGTCTAAAGAAAACTAAGATTACATCCATCCAATTTAGATTTTCCTCATATTTGTGCATTTCTTTTGCAGACTACCATGCGCTAATAGAAATGGGAACCTGCATGCCTAAACTAAGGTTACATGCATCCAATTTAGATTTTCTCTAATTTCCACACATCTCTTTTACAGAGTACCACTGAAGAAGCAGCAAGCCTCCAATGCCCGAGATGCTCTCGCAAAGTCCATCTACTCCAGATTGTTTGACCGTATTGTGGCGCGTGTCAACCAGTGTTTTCCATTCAAGACGTCAGCTTATTTCATTGGCGTGTTGGATATTGCAGGGTTTGAGTACTTCACACTGAATAGTTATGAGCAGTTCTGTATCAATTACTGTAATGAGAAGCTGCAACAGTTCTTCAACCAAAGAGTACTGAAAGAGGTTTGTTTGTTTGTTTGTTTTTTCATTTGTTTTGTATTTGTTAGTTTGCCTCCGGAAAATGGGTGATTCCATTTGCTGGACCTCGTACCGTTTCATCAGTCATTTTTAGGCAATCAAAGCAGCATCAACAGTCGATCCAAAGACCGAACACATTTGTTTCTGGTGCCTTAAGTTGGTTTTTTTTTTAGGGGGGTTATGACATGGCAGAAACCAGTATAACCCCATTTGAAATTCACACTCCCTGTGCAAATTAAAGGCATGTCGGGGGGGGGGGGGGTGGATTTCAACTGGAATAGCCCAGTGCTTTTGTAGTGCTCCAACTAACAGAAAAATGTGTTTTTCTGTATGTAAACTTTGCTCAAACTTGATCAACTGCATGATATAACTACAATCCTTGAAATAAGTCTTGGAATGCTTACGTGTAAATAACAGAAAACTGTCACCCCCTCTCCTCGGTGCAATGTTGAGACATGCCAATGTCTTCAGTGGTTTCCTAACGTGTCCAACATTGATTGATGTGGAGAGGGGAAGGGTAAATCATTGTTGTAGATATCATGTTTGTTCCCAAGCACAATATAAGTCATTTCCATGATCATATGAAATTCTGCACAGAATTGCAACAGAGTGTGCCAAGCGTTCCAAATACTTTTTTTCGAAGATTGTAGTTGTCAACAATAATTTACAACCAATACTCAATTTCATCATGACTCTCTGAGGACAGCTGGCAAGGAAGGTGTATAGAGGGCAATCGCTAATAAGTGTGTTATAAGACAAGGTACTGACAATTATTTTCCAATGAATTTTACTTTTTTCAGGAGCAAGAACTGTACATGAAGGAAGGCCTTGGAGTAAATACAGTGAATTATGTTGACAACCAGGACTGTATAGGTAAGTTGACTTAAAGTTAGCTCAATTGGGAAGGTGTTTAGACTCTGGATCTGGATATAGTTGAGTCGGCAGCTTCAACTGGTTAAAGTCATACTATCGCCAATTATGACTCTACATGGTGCATTTGTGTTCGGCAATGCAAGTTCAAGACCCAGTGATAATTTGAGCTAACTTGAAATTCCCCTAGGCAATGAACTAACTATATTGTCTTGGTAACCCATACAAGAACTCAGTGAGTGATCCTGGTTTTGTTGGTTTATTGTGGTATGTATAGGGTATGCACTTCTTACCTGCAACTCCGTTATTGTTTCTAAATGGTTTATATGGTATGTCTTGCTTGGGTCACATTGGTCAGCGAATTCCTGAAAGTGTGCCAAGGCATGTGGGTTTATGTGTATCACACTATAAATCACTGTGCTTTTTTTAAACATGAATTATCCCAATGAGGCAATAGTTAAATTCAGTATGTTTTGTGACGTAATTTACCCCATAAATCGGCCAAGTGTAATAAGTGACAACATTCACGGGTCAAAAACAATGTTCAGATTTCAAAAAATTGGGTTTCAAATTGCTCATCAGGTGAAAACAAGTCAAGTAGGTAATGATTATCATAATCTAAGGGATGAAATCAAAACTTGACCGGTGGTTACCGGCGGTTGAACTAGTACTGCATTGCATTGTTTAGAACACTAGCAACCGGACAGAACCGGCGGTTGACTGCCAGTCGAGTTTTGATTTCTTACATAAGATGTTTTGTCACCTGCAAAACATTGCAATATACAGTACCTGACGCGTGTTTTGGTCACTTACACGTGCCCCGCGAATTTTTCCACGCAAAACTCCCGCGTGGGAATTACTGATCGCGGTTGAATGCGTGTTGTAATCCGCCTGGGAGGCATGATGTCGGTCGAGGAGATACAACTCGGCAAATTACCCGTGGTCTTCCGTGAGATCGCGTCGTGTATCGTGTTGAAGCGTGTTGTGAATTCTTGTCTCAAAATCAATATCGTTGTGTTTGTTCTGTTAAGTGCATGTACTCAAAACCAAACAATATGACGATTAACGTAATTGTTGTGTAATTAATGTAATTATGGTCAACTCAACCAGGGATAGACAGACTCAACGAAGCCTCTAGTACACTGGGACTGAACGACTGCTTGCCCTTTGTGTTTACACTCACTTACGTTACAGGGATACAGATACACACCCCGCACGCGGCGGGCCGAAAATACCCCAAAACTCGGCATTTTAAAATCGCTCCTATTTATTTCAAATTTAAAGTATAGCTCTAAAATTGACTAAAACCCCTCACCATAGACGAAATAAACAACCAATCATCATAAAAGTGTATTTTAACTTTTATTTTTGCGTTGACGACCTTTCAAAGTCAAGCTTGCTTTACGCAAGTTCAGCTCCCCTGACACCGTGCATAGCAAGGGTGTAATAGTAGTCGGCGACGCAACGCCCCAGATATCATATTTCACGTGAAATGCACAATGCATGTTTTGATCTTCAAAACCCTCGTCAAAAATAAATGGTAGCAGGGCGCCGGCAATTATCAATTTTGTTTTTAAACCACAAGTGTTCCCCTTTTCGACATAATACTGAAATAATTATATTATAAGCCAGATCAGGCATAGTGGAAAAAATGGGCAATACGACACTACCCAGTCCAGCCGCGAAACCCCGGCCAGCTGATGAGCTATTAATTTATAGCGAGCCTAGATATGACCCGATGCTACCGGGCGGGCCAGGTAGCCAAACTCTTCAGGTCGTTAGATATATTTTAGCCCTGGGTTTTTCGCCGTGTTGAATATCCACTCAGTCGTTGCACTCTAATGCTAAAATTAAATAAAAATGAAAGTAGTTTCTTAAAAGGTCCAAGTGATGATTCTATCCTTGAAGGTTGAACAAGTAATTTGTATATTCGATTGACACATCGTGTAGGTCTTCCCGCTTTAAAATCAACAAGTTCAACTTGAAGTTGAAACATCAAGGAATCAAGTTGAAGGTAAATTTATTTTGATATATGCATACTTCATGTGCAAGATATTATCACAAGACTTGTAAATTTTATAGGCCTATCTTGCACATTTCTTACCTGATTTATATTGCTTGTATTGCTTTAAATCATTTCAAGACATAATTTTTGTACATTTCAGCAGTGTTTTTCGTACTTTTGGCACATTAGGGTTCCCACTACATTTTTTTTTACAAGCGTCCGATGACGCGTGACGGCATTTTCTTGTCAGATACTTGTCATGCTTGTTCTCCATCTCATCATGACAACACATGCGCACCGATGGTATAGGGTCATTAATTTATTTTTTCCATTTTGCATAGACCCTAGAGTGAATGTTGCATCGTATTTCCATTTTAAAACGTAGGCGAGTCATAGTTTTATCTTTGGTATTATATATATCCTGTCCAAAATGGATGGATGGACCATGCATGGACGCTCAGTGATCCTTCTTGCGATCCATGGACATTGCCCTGCACTGCAGCTCGCCTGCCTGATGCCTACCATGAGCGAAACACCATCTCTCTCAACCTCACTCGAAGCCTATCGGAGATATCTGTGAAAATCAGGGTGAAGGCAGCCTTTTCGGGCTGATATTGTTTCAAAAAGTTCGCATCTCTAATATTCTGGCTGACCACACTAGAAAATTCAATTCAATGAACACAGCCTTGACATAGATCCCGCATGGAATCCCAGTTCACTATCATTCACATGGTTCAGCCGGTACATCATCGGATTTAACATCCATCGCAAAAAATGGCTTGAATTTTGAAATATGCCCCGGAACCAGTACACCAGGCCTCACTTGCAGTACATGTACAATTTAGTATTTAGCACACCATGACATGGCAACACTGAGCTGCTTTTCTGTGGAATATTACCATTGGTACATTACCATATGCATCGAGTTGTAACCATGGTAACGCCGGGCGGTGGTCTTTGTGGTCCATGTCCATACCATTGGTACACGTATGTACCATGCATGGAGTTGTAACCATGGTAACGCCGGCGGTGGTCTTTGTGGTGATGTGTTCGATGTCTGGTATATCATGGGTATACATTACAACCCGGGACGTTCAACCAATCACAGTGTGGGAAACGAGTTCATATCACTATTATCAGGGGCTGTGCAATAATTATGAGCCGGGGAGGGGGTGGGGGATAAGAATTTTTCGGATTCACTTTACTTCCAAGAATTTTTCCCCATTAGAAATCTATGCCACCATAGGCGTAGATCCCGGGGTGGGGATATGTCCTCCCAATATTTTGCCATGGGGGATGGTCCATACATCCTCCCAGTGGCGTTAAGCGTCATAGGGGCACGTGTCCTCCCCCCCCCCCAATTGATTGAAATTATTCCACAGTTTTGCACCATATTTTTACGGGTATTTTCACCAGTTTAGCTTTAATAGGGCACAATTTTTCATTTGTACCATTTAACTTATTCTGTTGCCAAAAGGTGCCTGATTCACTATACTTTTTTCCCCCCCCCCATCCCCCCCCATGTAAAAAACAAATCTATGCCACTGCATGTTACTATACCATGGAAGTACTAGCCTTCCATGTTTCCTTCCTTACATCTTCCCTGATGCTTTATACTCAATTCATACTCACTGCGCTGTTAAATTATTACTGGAGTGTCGAGCTTAAATAGGCTATTAATAATGACGGGGGGGGAGGCAGGCGCCAGCGCGTTGTTTCCCAACAATAATGCTGGCCAATATTTTTAAATATTAAAATATCTAGTTGTACTACACAGTGGTGTGTAGCCAGTTATCGGAACGGACGGAGGGGGAATGGCCACAGACTTGCTATATTTTTGCCAACAGAACCCGATTGTTTTTTTTTGGGGGGGCAGAGCTCAAGAATCTAAAAAAGGGGGGGGAGATTGGGGTGCAGAGGAAACTTTTCCAACAATTTTTCACCGCGTTTATGGGGCTGGCATTTTCATCGGAAGGGCGGGGGTCCAAATTTATAAAAAGTCGGCGCCAATAAAATTGCGCCCCCCTATTTGACAACAAATATTTTATGACCCCCCCCCCACCCCCCTAAACATGCTTAAAACACACTATCTATTGTCATCTTGTGACTCCCTATACATTTTGGCCATCAACAATTTATGACTCCCCCCCCCCCTTTTTTTCAAAAGTTTATGAGCCCCAGTATATGGGGCCTAACCTCCTCCGACGACCATGCCAGCACCTATATACCAATATCTGTTTCCCTCCTCTCGCTGCTCCCCTCCCAATTCCCGATACCGTCACTGCGGCATGCGGATAAACATTTTGATATTGAATTTTAAAAAGTCAATATCAAAATTATGTTTACACGCACACCTGTGTTGTCGCCGTTCCGTCTGGTTACCATGGTTACATGCACATGGTCCCCAACCGCTCCCCATTAATTATGATCATGATGATAGGTCATCAACGGGTCAAGTATGTTATTTACATCAGGGATGTGAGTCTACTCTCACATCCCTGGTACCATGCATCGAGTTGTAACCATGGTAACGCCGGGCGGTGGTCTTTGTGGTCAATTGGGCGGTGGTCTTTGTGGTCAATGTGTACAGCCGTTCGGGACAACCCTGTGAGAAGCGAGTTCACATAACGGGGACTGTGCAATAATAATGAGCCCGGGGGGAGGGGCCAGCCGGAAGAAGAAGGGGAAACCCCGGGTGGGGCGATTTTGGCAAGCCGGTGGGGGGGGGGGTTGACACACATTCGTGGGCGCCTTTTAAATAAAATAAAATGCTCTAAAAATTTGGGTTTTTTTGTGCAAAATGGGATCCCGACATTTTTGGCATGTTTAAGGAGGGGGAAAAGATTTGTTGGCAGGCGCGGGGGGCATTTTGAAAACTTTTACCCCTACCCGGCTCAAAATTATTGCACAGCCCCTCATCATTTTTATTTCATTAAAACGTGTTACACGATTCATATACTGCGCCCTAATTTGTCAGATTGTTATTGGGGTATCAGATTTATGATATTAATGACGGGGGTGGTTGAGGCAGTCACGTTGTCACAGTTTCCCAACAATATTGCTGGCTAATAATATGTAATGTCTAGTTAATTTGTCTACTACACAGTGGCGTAGCAAGGTTTTCGGGACAGAGGGGGGGCACAACTTGTAATTTGGTGACGGAAGTTGTGAATTGTTGACCCCGATTTTTTATTCCAGAGCGCTCAAGAAGCTAACAAGTGAGGGGGATTGTTGGTGCAGAGGTATACTGGTATATTGGTATACCAATATATCCCCCTTCCCCCCTCTCTCTGCCCCCCGTAATTCCTGATTCCATGGATAAACGGTAAAAATAAGAATAATTGGAAAAACAGAGAATTGGGGGAGGGGAAATAAATATTCGGGCATATGCTGTATGCCATACAGTAATGAGTTGATAAAATGAGTAAACAGTACCCCGGTAGGCTACGTCTATCAAAAAAGCCATCGACTCACGGTCCGGCCTGAAAATGTTTTTTTCCGGCAAGGAAGGTCCGACTTCCCTTGAAGCATATCGCGTTTAAGCGGCGCCAGGGGTGTCTGAGGGATGATGTGGCCCCTCAGAAGCTGAAGATTTTTGACATATGAGACTGTAAATGGCGCGATTTGGTGCATACTTTGCAAAACAGTTTTTAGAAATCGAGAACAGATTAGCGTTTAAAAAGTTTAATGGGTGTGTAGATATTGAACATTTCAAAACATGGTCATATGTGTTAGAATGCTAGACATTAAAGTGTTTAAATGCTAGAGATTTAACTAACATCATTTTGTCCTCAATTTCTAACACTGTTCTGGCAAAGTTCACTGTGATATAATACACACGTAGTCCTGCACCGCCCCCCCCCCCCAAAAAATGACGGCAGGGTTCGCCACTGTTAACATCCGCCGATACAAGTACCCTTTGATGGTGGTGCCCCGTCGATAGAAGGAATTTCCTACAAGAAACCACATTGATTTGCGTGCTTTCGTCCGGGCTTTCGTATTCTCTAAACATGGTAAAAGCGGTAAAATGGCAGCATTAGCTAGCTGTGCCGATTTGTTTGGCACGCAGCTACCAGGTCCTAGCATGTTTTTTAGAGTAACGAAATGACCAAATATGGGATTGGGTTGGTCAGAAACCCATAAACAGACCTCATCATGGGGGGGGGGGATGATGGTATGGTCTACAATATGTATCATTCCTTTTCAAAATATCAAGAGGGGGGTTATGTCCGACCCCCCCCATTTGCTAGTAAAGAACACGGGGTAAAGACCTTATTTGCGTGCGTTATCCAGAGGTCAAAATGGTCCAGTCTGGGACAAACTTTTGTTATCTCCATTCAACAGCTTGTCATCAAAATTCCTATAAGACTTGCGTGTTTACTTCTCTGAGATCATAACAGAATAATATGAGGCTACAGAGGAAATGACAGGTTCTTCAATACAATGTCAACATCAAGAAATTATTTAGTTTGAAAGTTCTCTGTGATATAAGACATGCACATGCGGCGTGTTTATGAATAGCAAAAGTACAAGGCTAATTAGAAGATAAATTACAACATGGTTCTTCGTTAAAATGTCAAAATTTATAGGAAATTTTACAACATGTCAACATGATAATAATTCATCTTTGTTGAAAGTTCACTGTGATATAATACACACGTAGTCCTGCCCTCCCCTAAAAAGTGACGGCAGGGTTCGCCACTGTTAACATCCGCCCGATATAACTAGTACCCTTTGATGGTGCCCGTCGATAGAAGGAATTTCCTACAAGAAACCACATTGATTTGCGTGCTTTAGTATTCTATAAACATGGTAAAAGCGGTAAAATGGCAGCATTAGCTAGCTGTGCCAATGAGTAGATTTGTTGGGCACGCAGCTACCAGGTCCTAGCATTAGAGTAACGAAATGACCAAATATGGGATTGAGTTGGTCAGAAACCCATAAACAGACCTCATCATGGGGGGATGATGGTATGGTCTACATGTATCATCCCTTTTCAAAATATCAAGAGGGGGTTATGTCCGACCCCCCCCATTTGCTAGTAAAGAACACGGGTAAAGACCTTATTTATGTATGCGTTTTCCAGAGGTCAAAATGGCCCAGTCTGGGACAAACTCTTGTTATCTCCATTCAACAGCTTGTCATCAAAATTCCTATAAGACTTGCGTGTTTACTTCTCTGAGATCATAACAGAATAATATGAGGCTACAGAGGAAATGACAGGTTCTTCAATACAATGTCAACATCAAGAAATTATTTAGTTTGAAAGTTCTCTGATATAAGACATGCACATGCGCGTGTTTATGAATAGCAAAAGTACAAGGCTAATTAGAAGATAAATTACAACATGGTTCTTCGTTAAAATGTCAAAATTATAAAGGAAATTTTACAACATGTCAACATGGTAATAATTCATCTTTGTTGAAAGTTCACTGTGATATAATACACACGTAGTCCTGCCCCTCCCCCCTAAAAAGTGACGGCAGGGTTCGCCACTGTTAACATCCGCCGATACAACTAGTACCCTATGATGGTGCCCCGTCGATAGAAGGAATTTCCTACAAGAAACCACATTGATTTGCGTGCTTTCGTATTCTCTAAACCTGGTAAAAGCGGTAAAATGGCAGCATTAGCTAGCTGTGCCAATGAGTAGATTTGTTTGGCACGCAGCTACCAGGTCCTAGCATGTTTTTTAGAGTAACGAAATGACCAAATATGGGATTGAGTTGGTCAGAAACCCATAAACAGACCTCATCATGGGGGGATGATGGTATGGTCTACATGTATCATCCCTTTTCAAAATATCAAGAGGGGGTTATGTCCGACCCCCCATTTGCTAGTAAAGAACACGGGTAAAGACCTTATTTGCGCATGCGTTATCCAGAGGTCAAAATGGCCCAGTCTGGGACAAACTCTTGTTATCTCCATTCAACAGCTTGTCATCAAAATTCCTATAAGACTTGCGTGTTTACTTCTCTGAGATCATAACAGAATAATATGAGGCTACAGAGGAAATGACAGGTTCTTCAATACAATGTCACCATCAAGAAATTATTTAGTTTGAAAGTTCTCTGATATAAGACATGCACATGCGCGTGTTTATGAATAGCAAAAGTACAAGGCTAATTAGAAGATAAATTACAACATGGTTCTTCGTTAAAATGTCAAAATTATAAAGGAAATTTTACAACATGCCAACATGGTAATAATTCATCTTTGTTGAAAGTTCACTGTGATATAATACACACGTAGTCCTGCCCCTCCCCTAAAAAGTGACGGCAGGGTTAGCCACTGTTAACATCCGCCGATACAACTAGTACCCTATGATGGTGCCCGTCGATAGAAGGAATTTCCTACAAGAAACCACATTGATTTGCGTGCTTTCATTATTCTCTAAACCTGGTAAAAGCGGTAAAATGGCAGCATTAGCTAGCTGTGCCAATGAGTAGATTTGTTTGGCACGCAGCTACCAGGTCCTAGCATGTTTTTTAGAGAACGAAATGACCAAATATGGGATTGAGTTGGTCAGAAACCCATAAACAGACCTCATCATGGGGGGGATGATGGTATGGTCTACATGTATCATCCCTTTTCAAAATATCAAGAGGGGGTTATGTCCGACCCCCCCATTTGCTAGTAAAGAACACGGGTAAAGACCTTATTTGCGTGCGTTATCCAGAGGTCAAAATGGCCCAGTCTGGGACAAACTCTTGTAGCTCTTGTTATCTCCATTCAACAGCTTGTCATCAAAATTCCTATAAGACTTGCGTGTTTACTTCTCTGAGATCATAACAGAATAATATGAGGCTACAGAGGAAATGACAGGTTCTTCAATACAATGTCAACATCAAGAAATTATTTAGTTTGAAAGTTCTCTGTGATATAAGACATGCACATGCTTGGCGTGTTTATGAATAGCAAAAGTACAAAGGCTAATTAGAAGATAAATTACAACATGGTTCTTCGTTAAAATGTCAAAATTATAAAGGAAATTTTACAACATGTCAACATGGTAATAATTCATCTTTGTTGAAAGTTCACTGTGATATAATACACACGTAGTCCTGCCCCTCCCCCCTAAAAAGTGACGGCAGGGTTCGCCACTGTTAACATCCGCCGATACAACTAGTACCCTATGATGGTGCCCCGTCGATAGAAGGAATTTCCTACAAGAAACCACATTGATTTGCGTGCTTTCGTATTCTCTAAACCTGGTAAAAGCGGTAAAATGGCAGCATTAGCTAGCTGTGCCAATGAGTAGATTTGTTTGGCACGCAGCTACCAGGTCCTAGCATGTTTTTTAGAGTAACGAAATGACCAAATATGGGATTGAGTTGGTCAGAAACCCATAAACAGACCTCATCATGGGGGGGATGATGGTATGGTCTACATGTATCATCCCTTTTCAAAATATCAAGAGGGGGTTATGTCCGACCCCCCCATTTGCTAGTAAAGAACACGGGTAAAGACCTTATTTGCGTATGCGTTATCCAGAGGTCAAAATGGCCCAGTCTGGGACAAACTCTTGTTATCTCCATTCAACAGCTTGTCATCAAAATTCCTATAAGACTTGCGTGTTTACTTCTCTGAGATCATAACAGAATAATATGAGGCTACAGAGGAAATGACAGGTTCTTCAATACAATGTCAACATCAAGAAATTATTTAGTTTGAAAGTTCTCTGTGATATAAGACATGCACATGCGCGTGTTTATGAATAGCAAAAGTACAAGGCTAATTAGAAGATAAATTACAACATGGTTCTTCGTTAAAATGTCAAAATTATAAAGGAAATTTTACAACATGTCAACATGATAATAATTCATCTTTGTTGAAAGTTCACTGTGATATAATACACGTAGTCCTGCCCTCCCCTAAAAAGTGACGGCAGGGTTCGCCACTGTTAACATCCGCCGATATAACTAGTACCCTTTGATGGTGCCCGTCGATAGAAGGAATTTCCTACAAGAAACCACATTGATTTGCGTGCTTTCGTATTCTATAAACATGGTAAAAGCGGGAAAATGGCAGCATTAGCTAGCTGTGCCAATGAGTAGATTTGTTTGTACGCAGCTACCAGGTCCTAGCATTAGAGTAACGAAATGACCAAATATGGGATTGAGTTGGTCAGAAACCCATAAACAGACCTCATCATGGGGGGGGGGATGATGGTATGGTCTACATGTATCATCCCTTTTCAAAATATCAAGAGGGGGGTTATGTCTGACCCCCCCCCCATTTGCTAGTAAAGAACACGGGGTAAAGACCTTATTTGCGTGCGTTTTCCAGAGGTTAAAATGGCCCAGTCTGGGACAAACTATCTCTTGTTATCTCCATTCAACAGCTTGTCATCAAAATTCCTATAAGACTTGCGTGTTTACTTCTCTGAGATCATAACAGAATAATATGAGGCTACAGAGGAAATGACAGGTTCTTCAATACAATGTCACCATCAAGAAATTATTTAGTTTGAAAGTTCTCTGTGATATAAGACATGCACATGCGCGTGTTTATGAATAGCAAAAGTACAAGGCTAATTGGAAGATAAATTACAACATGGTTCTTCGTTAAAATGTCAAAATTATAAAGGAAATTTTACAACATGTCAACATGGTAATAATTCATCTTTGTTGAAAGTTCACTGTGATATAATACACACGTAGTCCTGCCCTCCCCTAAAAAGTGGCGGCAGGGTTAGCCACCGATACAACTAGTACCCTATGATGGTGCCCGTCGATAGAAGGAATTTCCTACAAGAAACCACATTGATTTGCGTGCTTTAGTATTCTCTAAACCTGGTAAAAGCGGTAAAATGGCAGCATTAGCTAGCTGTGCCAATGAGTAGATTTGTTTGTACACGCAGCTACCAGGTCCTAGCATGTTTTTTAGAGTAACGAAATGACCAAATATGGGATTGAGTTGGTCAGAAACCCATAAACAGACCTCATCATGGGGGATGATGGTATGGTCTACATGTATCATCCCTTTTCAAAATATCAAGAGGGGGTTATGTCCGACCCCCCAATTTGCTAGTAAAGAACACGGGGGAAAGACCTTATTTGCGTGCGTTATCCAGAGGTCAAAATGGCCCAGTCTGGGACAAACTCTTGTTATCTCCATTCAACAGCTTGTCATCAAAATTCCTATAAGACTTGCGTGTTTACTTCTCTGAGATCATAACAGAATAATATGAGGCTACAGAGGAAATGACAGGTTCTTCAATACAATGTCAACATCAAGAAATTATTTAGTTTGAAAGTTCTCTGTGATATAAGACATGCACATGCACGTGTTTATGAATAGCAAAAGTACAAGGCTAATTAGAAGATAAATTACAACATGGTTCTTCGTTAAAATGTCAAAATTATAAAGGAAATTTTACAACATCTCTTCAGTTTAGCTCAGATTTTATTGTCCTAGTTCTAATTTTTGAAAAGTTAGCTGGTAACATGCCTCTTCTTTTAAGGGGGAGGGGGTAGTATCAACCATTGTATATAGGCTACGAGTGTTAATCTTGAAATACATTGATTTCACCGTACCTGATCGTTTAGACAAACGATAAAATCAAAGTGAAAAGGTGCAATAACTTAAAACATTGTTTTATTCCAATAAATGGCATAAAGTGTTTTTAAACAAACAAACGAATCTAATCAAACAAACAAACAAGCGATCATTCATCTTTCTTTTCGTCAAAAGAAAGATGAATGATTCGTTGTTTTTAGTAAACTCATTATGAAACTTGTAGTTTGTTTTAAAATCATCAAAGAAAGATGAATGTTCTGTTTCTAAGTTCAACTCAAAATTTAATAAAAATATAGTGTTATATAGTTTGTTTTAAATCAACGAAGAAAGCGGACCTTAATTTTTGAGGGGCTCGATTGCACCAGAGAGCTCCTAACAACATTTCAGGAGTACGTTCTAATAATACAGATATTAAAAGATTAACAGAGCTCCTGCAATTCTCAAAAATGAAGGCCTGTGAAAGATAAATGTACAAAAGGTAAACTGTTTCATATTTGTTGCAACTCATCAAAGATAGATGAACGATTTCATATTTTCTTATGCTCTTCAAACTCATCAAAGAAAGATTTGTTTAAAATACGATATTTATGAAATTGTTTTTAGCTTTACCTTTACTAAATTATTTTTCTGGTCCAAAGAAAAACAGGGTTTGATTCTATATATACTTATCAAAGAAAGAAGACTATTTCGTTTGCTTTCGTTCAATTTTAAATTATAAATTTCCATATTATTATTATTATTATTAAACTCATCAAAGAAAGATTACCATTTTATTTTATTTTATTTTATTTTGGTTAAAAGTCATCTCAGATAGATGATTGTTTTGTGAAATGTTTGATTTTGTTTTATCACTGTGTTTTGTTTTGATTTATCAAATATAGTTTGATTTTGTTTGTATTTTGTTTGAAAATGGTTTGGTTTTGGATAGTTCACTTCTGATGAAAGAAAATTGTTTATCAAATCCACAACAACAAAAAAACCCGTCTTGATCTGAGCACGCAACACGTGTCAATCTATAAAAGCCAAAGTAGACCATCAACATGATAAAAAACATTGCAAGGGGCTTTGTGGTTGCCGACATAACACACGCATTCATGCACTTGTTGTCATTGCAACCATGGCAACTAAATACGATATTCCGTCAAGTAAAGGTAAACGTTGTTTGGGGGTCATTGGGTACAAACAAAATGAAAAAGGGATCATTGGGTAGGCTTACTATAACATTTTGAATACTAGTATTAAGGGTCATTGCACGTAGGCCTATAACTTTTCAAAAAAGGGTCATTGGGTAGAAAATTTTGAAAAAATGCAGCAAAATTCTATTTCTGGTTTCAAATTTCCAATACAAATTTGCTAAAATAAGATAATTTGAAAGTTTCCACATTATTTTGTGGCGGCATTTTGAATTTTGTGGCGGCATTTTGATGATGCATTTCTAAAAGTGGTTCAAGTAAAGTGTTTGGATGCGAGCCGTTAGACCAATAGGCCTATAAAATAAACGCCGTGTCAGACAAAAGTCTTTGAACATGGCAAAAGTTCAAGTCAGCAAAAACATCTAAATCCAGCGATGCTGAGGTCTTCATCAGTGGTTAGATATACACGTTTGTGCTAATGTTTTCTAATCAGAAACGAGTCTCCAGTATTTCTAATTTTACTATTGGTCTAACGGCTCGCATCCAAACACTTTACTTGGGTCATTGGGTAGCCGCGACCAGAAAGAGGGGTCATTGGGTAGCCGCCCTAAAAAAAAAAGGGAGGGGTCATCGGGTATGACTTTTCAAAAAGGGGTCATTGGGTATAGTCAACAACCCATTTGTAAAATTGTAAAAATCTTTCAAAGAATATTTCAAGTGGCCAGGCTTCATTTTTTAAAAATATAACATTTAAAAGAAAGCTAGATAATACCCCTCCAGAGGGAGGGCTAGGGGTCTCTTCCTGGTTGAAGGTATACGGGAATACATTTGCCACGGGTTTGGGGTACCTTTACAGCGATTTTGGTATATCGATGGCTGGGTTTTCAGCGAAGACCAATGCGCCAAATGGGCGCATTGTGGCACAGTAATAGTACAGATCAAGTCAGCATCCGAAAGTCTGCGTGGCACATCCCGTACACCATGTTTAAGACCCCTCCTCCCGGTATTTGTTTATTTACTTGTTCGAGTTTTTCTTACGTGGATTAAAACAACAACAATTAACAAACACCCCCCCCCCATGGGGCAGGCCATTTACGTTTGAGGTATTTGTTTATTTACTTGTTCGAGTTTTACTTACGTGGATTAAAACAACAACAATTAACAAACACCCCCCCATGGGGCAGGCCATTTACGTTTGAGGTCTAATGACCTGCCCCCTTTTTCTTTGCCAAAAGAAGGAGGAAGCAGGCCGTTATACTATGCACAGTCTTCGTCTTTTGAGGTGTAGCCTGCCCCATTGGGGGAGGGTTGGAGGTGAAACAAAAACAATTTTCACCTTTTGACTTTGAGGTCTTATGAAATCGAGTAGGCCTATGCAAAAAATAAATAAATAAAAAAAAATCTAACTTTTGAGGTCTATATAATTAAATGTTATGTCCAATTTCTTTTATTTTTAATCCCTGCTTATTAATTCCCCATCATAATTACCCCCCCAACACCCAAGGTCTTAGCCTGCGATACGTCCATCGGTCTCCTCCGCAGCCAGTATGGTTTATTGGTTACACTCCCTCCACGTGGGGGTGGGGGGAGCGGAACCAAACTGGCTGCTTTGGAGACTTACTAGTACTTCCCAAGACGGGTAATTAAAAAGTGGACGGATACAAAACCGGGATAGGGCCTACAAAAATTTTAAAGCCGTCTAAAAGAGAGCAGTTTCACAACCAAAGAAAAAAAGGCTTTCACAAATGATGCAACAAATTGTTGTGTCTCTGCTTCTCAAAAATCTCCTTGTCAACCAACCCCCAAACATCGTTATTAATGCAGTCCTGTTTTTTTTTTTTTTTTTGGTTTTTTCGCGAACGTTGATGAAATAGACCCTGGGATTCCTGTGAAAATTATTTTTAGTACCAGGGGTCGGCCCAGGGGTCTGCGATTCACGTGTGTGCTGCCATGACTATATATGTAACTACATATCACGCCCAAATTATTAGCGCCATTCGTGAATTAGGCGGGATGAAGGGCACAGAAACGGCAACATTAGACATTCCAGAGTGTGGCACAAAAACACCCAAAAATCCGCCCTTCCACGAAGGCTTTTTGCAGTACGTTATGTTTACGCCCAGTTTGGGCGCATGCAGCAAAATCTTACGTGAATGTTTTGAAGGCCTATGTCTTTATAAGCAACTTGAAGTTGGAAGTTCCCACGGAAGTTGTGAGCTATTTTTAACACCACCGATGCGATTGCGTTTTGCTCCTGTAAATGATGAAGCAGCGACAAAAGCATGCACAGTCAAGTATTACTCGTTCCTCTGTTCAATATAAAATAAAAATGCATTTTGGAATAAATAAATAAAACTTACGGAAAACTATATCGTAAAAGGTAACATGATGATCTCATAATACGCAGTTTATCTGGCCCAAGATTTCGTTTCAACATCGAATTCAAGAGCTAGATAGATAGAGCATGGAAAATCACGGTGTGTGTGGGGGGGGTCACTAACGACCGCAATGGCTACATCGCAGTTGTTCATGGGAAATCAGATCAGACCTTGATCTATGGGGGAAAAATGGACGGATAACTTTGATATCCTGGCTAATACCCTACGGACACCCCCGATTACCCTTCAACTGGCCCTTCAACTGGCCCAACATCGAGACTATCGGAACTGGATGTAGCCTATACAAACCACTTTGGTTTTACTAGTCTCATCTATGTAATGATCACGTGCAGGTAAGAGGCTCCATCTAGTGATCCAACCAATTACATCTCTTGATTCTCGGATGACGTATGCCCTAATGTTGATTATTGCCGCGACCACGTGCGAGAAATAGGCACACCCCCACCCCCACCCATCTATTGTCTTTCGACTTATCTTCCATCCAGGGTCAGATGCATAAATCATAAACAAACACAAAAACCGTCATCGTCATTTCGTTTCTACAAATCCTCGTGTCACATAAATCCCCCCTCCATTCTCGGTAATTTCTCGCCCCAAAAAGGCGGGACTACATGTCTTAAAAAGGCTCCTTATTTGCTTTCTACATTGGCACTGGTTATCATAGTTTGAAAGGAACTTTCAGGCGGGTTTACATGACGCACCGCTTTGATTATTGCGTGTATGGGGGATCTCCCCCTTCCTATCAGTCCGAACTGACGGTGTCCATGCATGCGTAGCCTACTGCCCGTGTTATTTTAAATACTTTTTTATGTTAAGAAAAAAATATTAAATTTCGCAGAATCATGTTCATAATATGGTTAAATTGACTGTTTTAAACTATCATTTAAAACTAAAAAGAGTGAAAGACGAAAATAATGTGTAGGACTTTCGGTCCGTGTTTTGCACAGCATTGAGATCCCAAGGTAGCGAGTGAACATGATTGAAATTAAATATCATAATTCAATACCCTCGTGAAAAACTGAACATTTTTATACATGCATATGAATCGGCACTAAAATTACCGGCGATGCCTTTTTTGATGAATGGAAGATTCATGATTGGTTGGTGCATTTCAATGGACGGTGACCGGCGATGATAAACATATAAGCGGGTAAATCATGTTATCGAAAACTCAACAACTTTTTAAGTGTTTATTGACATAGCAAATTAGCACTTCACACTTGGTAATTTCGTCAGCAGCTACATTATCACTAAAGCGTGTTCTACCGTGAGATCGCGTGTTCTACCGTGAGATCGCGGTAGCTTTGGGCCAGATGCCAAACACCCGAGAATTCTCGGGACAGACGTTTGAGACCACTTATTGTCAACACGCGTGTTATAATAAGGATTTTCAACACGCAAATAACACGGCAAAAAAAGCGTGGCACGCGGTCACTTACACGTGTCAGGTACTGTATGTCATGAACAATATGCCCTATAGATGGCAATGGTACCTATAGGCCTTTATTGCCGGCTTTGTTCAGTAAAGCATTCCAGATCACAAGAGGCAACTGATACAAGACATTCAAGATTCAATTTGATTATATTTTATATCATGGCCCTCAGGCTCAATTACATGAGATATTAGAATATTGAAAACATTTAAAATAACATGTACAAATACTATCTACATTCATGCACATTAACTATTACGTACATATTATATTTGGCTATTACAGCTGAAATCCATATACCCCCTATTGAAGACATGACCTTAATTTTCCAGGCATGGAGTGCAAATTTCAAATTACCTGAATGAGTCCATTTGAAATCTACATTTCCTGTGTGAGAAATTGAAAGGTATGTCTTCTCAACTGGAATAGCCCAATTATAATCCAAGATCGAATTAAAAATATTAGTTTGCATCTGATGTCACTGTCAATCAAACTCCCTATGACCCTTGATTGGTTTAGTAGAGTGTAAAAGGATGATTTATCTGTTGCCGAGTGGAGAAAAGGAATCACAGAAAATGACAACAAATTACGGTACTTTTACAAGTGTTACAAGTCGCTTAATGACTAGACTATGCCATAGTCGAATTTTATTCTAAATATGTTATTATTAGTCATGATGAACCCATTTCGTTGAACTCAAAATTATACTGATGTTTATTAAAATTAAAGTATTCAATAGTAAGATGGTCATAAAGAATTAAGAATCTCAGATGATTAGTGACAATAAAAGTAATTGAATGCAACATTATCTTGCATAATTATAATGGCTCACTTTAATACTGAACAATTCTGATTTTGGAATCTACCAGTTTATTGATAGCGAACCACAAAAATCCGACTATGGACTTTGAATTTTAAGCAGAACTTTGCCCCGGGACTTTGCTCTCTAAAAACACACTGTCAAGCATACTTATTTATCAGTCCATTAACCACAAGTACTAAGCATGGTATAGTACAAGACGCGCTAGATGTTTGATGAGAGATTAACTTTCGCGTCAACACAAAAGCGCCGCAAATACCACAGATAGTTGTGTACGGTGTAGTTAATGGTAATGGCGCGGGCCCGGAAGATTTAAACCATAGCGAGATATGGGCAACCAATCACAAGGCAGATCCATTTAAAGATGCATTACATCATGGCCAATTTTAGTTAGGCCAGAAATTGGCCTAACTCTCCATAGAGTCCCGTGTTGAAAATCTTAACGGCAAGGCAAAGTCAGTAGTCCACTTGGGAAGCTAACAAACAGAGGAAGTGCGGTAACTGAAAAGATCAGATACAGATGTGAAAATCTATCAGTTGCACACAATTTGACACAAATCAATATAAATCAGAGTTTTATGCTTATAGCCATAGCCAGAGTATGCAAAATGGGCAAGTGGACTACAGAGAAGTCTACTTAATGACTCAAGGCCAAAAAACACCTTTTCCCAAATTCATTTCAGAATGCACAACAAAACACACTGATTAATTAAATTAACATTATCTAAGTCTTTAATCAAAAGTACGTTGATTTGACAATTATACTGTGAGTGAACACAAATATATCAATACAATCAAATACACTGTTTAAATAATTTTACTTATCCAGCAGCCTTCTTATTGTTGATTCTTGATTGTAAAGTTCAGGTTCTCAATGTTCTTGATGTATATCCTGATTCAGTGTCATGCGAAAATCACTGTTCAGCAAAGTCCAATGTACACTTGCATTTATAATAGGGGGTGTATGGATATCATCTGGAATATCCCAATATTGCACAAGATAGGAAATTATGTGAGTGACTATTATACAAAAAATGTACATGAAATAAATGAAAGCAAAGTGAACCCACACTTGTTCACACCCCCAAAATACACCCATGGCTACTCTCTCCTCATAGTGCACGCTTTTACACCACCACCACACATCATTACCCCCTACTTCTATCTCATAAAGCCACACCTTCTCCTGCACATCTACACATTCTCAAAAACCATTTAAAGCAATATAAAAACGATATTGCACTTCTATTCAGGAAATAACGTGCATGGGTTTACATACATGTAATAAGTTAAAACAAAATGGAACTGCCTGTCTGGGGGTTGTGATTCGTTCAGTTTCTTCGTCCAGCAATTTCCCTCATTGTGATGTTCTCTTCCTGTCCTCCACGTTTACAACATTGGCACCTTTCTTTGTCAAAAAGATACCCAGCCAATGTATATAGAAATGGATTGAGGGTGGAATTGACTGGCAGCGCAAATGTTGCAATCCAGGCATAAGCTGTAGGGTTTACTTCAATCGCACCTGCCTGGACTAGAATTGATACTATCCCAATTGGTACCCAACAAAAGAAGTCTGTGAGGACAAGAAGAGACATTTTTTTGGCCATGCGCTTTTCTTCCTTCACTGTTTCAGAGCGTCCAGAGGCTCTGCTTGTTTTTCTAGCAGTGATAAATATGGCTGTGTAACAGAAGCCGACTATTAAGAAACAGACAAGGTTGAGCCCAGTAAACATTGCAATCGATAAAAACATAGACACTTTGTTATGATCATATATATTATGTGATACTTGATCAGGCCTTAAGAAAGTGGAATAGTTTGTAACTTTGACATCTGTGGTAACAGTGCTTTCATTATAATACTTTAACTTTGAAATGGGCAGTCCTATACAAACCTCAGAAACTGGATAAACACCTCCATCTGTTTGTGATAAGATAAAAGAGGTGATACTTAAAGTAAATGCCACCAACCACATAATGGCTGTTAATAAGCGGCCCAATTTCGTTCCCAAGCGTTGGTTACCAAATGGATACTTTATCCCCAGAAAACGGTCTATGCTTATCAGTGTTATAAAGAAAGCTGAAGCCTCACTGGATAGCACAGATAAGGCTCCAGCAAACCTGCACAATGCACTTCTTCGCCAGGATTCAGAATTTGATGGGAAATAGTCTACATAATAGGCATCTACTGAAAGCAAAATGATCAGGTATATGCACATTGTGAGATCAGATAGGGAGAGGTTTGTGATGAAAAGGAACTGGACCTTATTACTTTGCCGTCTATTCTTAAATCGGGTGTAAAGAGCTGCAATATTTCCAATAATGCCAAAGATACTTATAAACCACATAACAGTGCGAAGGAATTTAAATGTCAACATGCGCTTACATGTTAGGAATGGAGAAGGTGGCTCATCACTTAAACAATGGACAGATGTTGCATAACAACATGTTGCAGCGTTGGTGACATACAAGTTTACGCTTTCATTTAACCCTAAAAATACTTCACTGCATATCCATAGCAGTGGGTTTACTCTCAAGTTAACTGTTTCTAAAGAGATACACTTTGATAGTAGTGGAATCTGATACAATTTATTTTCAGAAATGTTTAAATACCGTACTTGAGTCAGGCTGTGAAAAATGTGCTCTGGAAGATAGTGGAGCTGGTTGTGGTCAAGTCCCAGCTCATGAAGCTTGGTTTGGTTTTGAAATGTGCCTGGATGGAGAAAGGATAGCTTGTTGTAGGATAGCCACAGTTTGCGTAGGTTCCCCAATGATCCAAAAGCATCAGGTGCTATGTCATGTAATGTATTGTTATCCAGGTATAACTGTATTAGGCTTGTCAGATCTGCAAACACCCCAGACTGTATCTCATGTAATGCATTGTTGTCCAGGGGTATCACCTCCAGACTTGTCAGTCCTGCAAACACACCAGGCAGAATCTCGCTTAATGTATTGTTACCCATATCTAACGTCTCCAATCTTGTCAGTTCTGCAAACACACCAGGCTGTATCTCATGTAATGCATTGTTAAACAGGTGTAACCCATCCAGACTTGTCAGTCCTGCAAACACACCAGGCTGTATCTCATGTAATGCATTGTTAGATAGGGATAACACCTCAAGACTTGTCAGTCCTGCAAACACACCAGGCTGTATCTCATGTAATGCATTGTTACCCAGGTATAACCTCTCCAGACTTGTCAGTCCTGCAAACACACCAGGCTGTATCTCATGTAATGCATTGTTACCCAGGTATAACCTCTCCAGGCTTGTCAGTCCTGCAAACACACCAGGCTGTATCTCATGTAATGCATTGTTAAACAGGGATAACTCCTCCAGACTTGTCAGTCCTGCAAACACACCAGGCTGTATCTCATGTAATGCATTGTTACCCAGGTATAACACCTCCAGACTTGTCAGACCTGCAAACACACCAGGCTGTATCTCATGTAATGCATTGTTAGACAGGTATAACCTCTCCAGACTTGTCAGTCCTGCAAACACACCAGGCTGTATCTCATGTAATGTATTGTTATACAGGGATAACTCCTCCAGACTTGTCAGTTCTGCAAACACACCAGGCTGTATCTCATGTAATGTATTGTTATGCAGGTATAACAATTCCAGACTTGTCAGTCCTTCAAACACACCATGCTGTATCTCACGTAATGCATTGTTATCCAGGTTTAACACCTCCAGACTTGTCAGTTCTGCAAACACACCAGGCTGTATCTCACATAATGCATTATGACTCAGAACCAGTGTTCGTAACCTGCTACCAAACCTAGCAAATGCTATTGGTTCAATACTATGCAAAGTACTATTATCCCAGTAGAGATAAGTCACATTACCTGGTGGATACAAAACTTGAGTCTCAGACACATATCCATCTGTGCAGTTACTGATTATGGTGTCGACATCATCCAAGGTACAGGTGCAATTAGATGGGCATTCCATGTGACATCTTGTTACATTTCCATAATACCAAGATTCATTTCCATACACCCAATGTTCCTTGTTGACACACTTGGTTGTCCCATTGTTGTACTGTCCGTTACTACATGAAAACAAAATCAAGTATAACACCAATGCTGTTCCTATATAGCATAGTGATATACCAGGAATCCTGCAATAAGCCTGTCTAGCCATGGTGATGTTGTCAGCTTTGTTTCAAATCACAAAATGATCATCATCCTGATTGCTTGTTCTGTTATAATAAGAGTTGAGGTGTAATATTTCAGAAATCAATCAATTACTTGATCATATTATACATGATATACCTATTTCCCCTTGGTAATCACTGGTATAGCAAATTGGAATATTACAGTTGAAATACACACACCCCCTATGGAAGACATGACCTTAATCTCACACACAGGGGGTGTAGATTACAAATGAAATCATCCATTCATTTATCCCCATTTTAAGGTTGGTCTGAACCATGGAATTATGGAAAACAGTTTAGCCCTTTAACTTTTAAATTGTTAATCTTAAGTGTATAAAAGTATACATATTTCGAATGGAAATTACCTTACGAATCCAGTGGTGACGTCAGATTGATTTAAAAATGCTCAATTTTGGAGAAAATCATCAAAAACCGTGATTTTGGCCTAAAATTTTACGTAAACCGTAACTAATTATTTTTTCAGTAAACAATTTTTTCTTATTGATTTTCAAAAACTAGGTATGAAAATCTAGGATCTGTTTTTTTATTTTCTTGAATTTTGACCATCTTTTAGAAATATTCGATAAAAATGGTTGAAATTTGACAGTTCCAGCCTAATTTCGCAATACTGGTGTATTTTTGTTTTTGATGGAAATTTAAAAAATGAAAAAACGGCTCCTAGAGGAAAAGGAGCTGTACACGATAAGACCAAAATCTTACCTTTATTTTCTATAATGAACCTGTTAGCTTTCACGAAAAATTGACAAAAATAACCGTTTTGTATCAAAAGTGGCAGTAGACAGCAATCAAACAACCCATGTTTTCAAATGTGATCATCTTGAATCCTGCAATTCACGCAGCTGGTATTCGCAATTAAGATACAACTTCCGCGCATGTTTTATGAAAATCCAAGCAATATTTTCCATAAAAAGAAGAATTATTGTTCGTCAAGCCGTATGAAATTCCCGGCCGGCCATGTTTTCGATCATGTTTTGTTGTGAGGCTCCGCGCCGGCTCCGCGCGAGATACACTATCAGGGTGAAGCGCTCATGGAAGCGCACCTCGACTTGTTGCGTTTGCGTCGGGCGTGAGGCAAAAATACACGCTCGTTAGCAACAAGATTAGCAAGATTTCCCGCAATTGACCATATGGACGATTTCAGATGAAAAAGGGTGAAATACCATATTTAAAAATGATAGAAAAATTTCATAACCGGCTGTAGTCGACCCTGCTATATAGATGATAACATACAGGTCATAAATCTCTTGTCTGTTTTGTTGATCAACATCGTTGTCCAATAAAGTATAATTGGTTACCAAGTTGTGAGGTGGTGATTACAATATAGTGGGTCATGTTTCAGTTGACTTGTTGAACCAACCTGTCATAGACAGGGCCGAAAAAATTTGTGCAGAAAAAAATTATAAATTGCACATAAAAAACTGCAGATGGTGCGGAATAAGTAGCAAAATATAAATAAACAGCCCAATTAAGATTTGGGTTTACATTACATATTTATCAACTAGGCTTTCCTTTCATTTTTGGTGAGCAAAATAGCATTAAGTAATAAGTAGTAAAAACAATATGATTTGTTGAAACTTGGCTGAAATATGAATTATGCAGAGAAAATTTAATTTCAGAGACCAATCAAATTGGGCGGAGAAAACAAATTTGCGAAAAATGATTTGTCCCTGGTAACAAGCAGACAAGTCATATTGAAAAGTCATCAATTTAAGTAACTCCATTAAAATCATCAATTTAAGTACTTTCATTAGTTAAACTTTTGAGCAAAGTTATTGATGTTAGAATTATAGGAATATGCAGTCATTTAAAGGGGGTAACCAGTTTGGTTTATGGATTTTGTTTAAACTTATGTACAATGTCAAATATTGTCCCTTTATACATCTATGTAAAAATAAAATCAGAAACTTATTTTAATATTTTAAACTACAGTTTATTTACCTAGCTGGGGGTTTATAACCCCACGCTAGGTCCTGTTTTTCTATCCGATTCTTTACCTAGCTGGGGGGTTTACACCCCCATTTTCGTTTTCTGGATATTTGTAAGGAGTATGGGGCTCAAACTCAGTGACAACAAATCTCATGACCAGGGGAACATTTTGCAATGGTCAGGTCAGAGGTCATGCAGAGGTCAAATTTTTGAAATGCATTTTCTGGACATCTATAGGGGTACGGGCTCAAACTCGGTGACAATAAACCTCATGACCAGGGGAACATTTTTGGAACATCTTTCAGGGGTCAGATACCTCCAAAACACCAACATGCCCCAGCTAGGTTTGTGGTCTATGACCACCATTTGCCACTAGTCTTTCTTCTGCTTCTTTTTCTGGCAACAAACTTCAAAATGCTTCTCCTCCTACATGTTACACCCTACAATTACGTAACTTGCACATATGTATCGGCTATATCCAGTGCCCATAGGGTGCAAACAGAATTGGGGTCAAAGGTCATTAAGGGGCATTGCCGGTATATAATCAAATACCTTCAAAATGCTTCTTCTGCCACATATTAGTATACATAGCACAATGACGTCACTTACACATGTGCATCGGCTTTACCCAGTGCCCACACATAATTGGGGTCAAAGGTCATTAAGGGGGTAAAATCTATTTTGCATTATCTCGATATCTGTAAGGGTTGTGGGGCTCACACTCAGTCTCAGTGACAACAAATGTCATGACCAGGGGAACATTTTACAGGGGTCAGGTCAAAGGTCATGCAGAGGTCAAATTTTTAAATGCATTTAAAAATCATATGATTTCATTTTCTGGATATCTGTATGGGGTATGGGGCTCAAACTCAGTGACAACAAATCTCATGAACAGGGGAACAGTTTGCAGGGGTCAGGTCAAAGGTCATGCAGAGGTCAAATTTTCAAAATGCATTTTCTGGACAACTGTAAGGGCTACGGGGCTCAAACTCTGTGATAACAAACTTACTGAATACTTTGGAATCAGGGTTTTCTTTAAGCATTTTGCTGAAGGGGTATTTTCAAATTGTTTTGACCCTTTCAATTGTGAATTTTTCCTCATTTTAAACAATATGTGACCCGGCAGCACAAACGAGCCGTAAATTCCCTAAATTGTATTCTGAGTTATGGTGTAAAATGTGTACGAAGGTCGTATTCATCGGTCACTTAAGCTGCCGCGACATCTGTCTTATTTTGATAGTCACAACACCAATCAATAATCCTATTATTGAAGTGGATAATAAGCTTCTACCTTAGATGGCTATTTTGTTGAAGGAGCAAAGTTTAACTAACCATAACTCCGCTTCTGGATATCGTTTGAAGTCAAATGATATACCATTTTTAAGTTTATGATGTTTATTTTTTAAACACGAAATAAAACAAAATTGACCGGTGGAGGAATTTACGGCTCATTCGCCGTGGACGGTCACATATGTGTGTTTTTGGAGCCATAGGCGTAGATCCGGGTGGGGGGAAGAAATCTCCCCAATATTTTGCCAGGGGGGTGATCCATACAATCATCTCCCAATGTTGACGCCTGTATGTGGGTGTTTGACCAAATTAACCTATTATTTGGTCATTTTAGCCCCCAAAATGCAAATTTGTGCGCGCTTAGCGCGAATTTATTCCACTTTTGCACCATATTTCAACAGTTTAGCTTAAAAATGGCAAATGTTTTTGTACCATAAACTTATTCTTCGCCAAAAGGTGCTGGATTCACTATACTTCAAGACATTTTTTTTCACACCCCCGGCTCAAAAAGAAATGTAGAGCAGTCAGAAGGAGGTGGGGGCAATTTTAAAAGAAAATAATAATATTTAAAAATGCCCCCTGACATCGACAGTAAGAAACTTTTTCAAAATGAAGACCTAATTGTAGCAATTTGGTGGATCATTTTGGCACTATTAATGTGTAAAATTTTAGTTAAAAAAAGCCGAAAATTTTGAAAATGTCCATGAAGCCTTTCGTTGTCACGTTTTCCCTATAAATTGTGTTAAACATAGGGCCTAAATTGGCAAATGTCGAAAGCAAAAGCGAGAGGGAAAATTTTGCAAAATAATTTGCAAAAGACATTTGGTGCATCATTTAAACAGAAAAAAGGACCCGAACCCAATTTGCAAGATTTCAAACTGACACTCTACAATTTTAGAGACTCGCAATCACTAAAACATACATGGATTGATGCTGACAAAATGTGATGGGCCCTAAATATCGGGAATAGGTCCTAAATGTCAAAAGCCGAGAATAAATGCACAATATCGGGTGTTTCTCTATTCAAATCTTGCAATATCTGAACGCGTCGTTTTCAAGATTTTTTTTACGCGTTGGACTTTGGGACTTTGGATTTGAAGGAGTCAGCAAAGTGCCTGAACGCGTAAATAGGTGTGTTTTGTGCATTAAAGAAAACCCTGTTTGGAATGCTGTACAGGGGTCAGGTCAAAGGTCATCTGGGTCAAATCATAGAATTTAATTTTCTGGGCATCTGTAAGTCGTATGGGACTCAAACTCGGTGACAACAAACCTCATGACCAGGGGAACATTTTTGGAACATTTTGCAGGGATCAGATACCTCCAAAACACCAACATGCCCCAGCTAGGTTTGTGATCTATGACCACCATTTGCCACTAGTTCACTTTATCATCTCTTTTTGAAGAAATAGTGATTCTACGATAATATACTGTTATATATTGTAGGGTTAGAATATTGGTTGTACAAAATTTGGTATTGCAAAATACCATTAACTTTTTGACTTCACTTGAGGGTGTTTTTCAAAATGGCTGCCAAATACCATTAAATGACATTCTAAGCCCTGAAATAATACACATCCAATTTCTCACTGGATGTACTCTGGAGCTACTCCGGATTACCCCCAGGGCTACTCTGTAGCGGTGTACCGTAACGCGAGTCAAAAATCCGTGGACTACTCCTATCAGGTGTTTCCACGGTGTACCTCCCATAGTACTCCATAAAAAATGTGTGATGATCTGTTGCCAGATTTAATGCTATTTTTAGCTCATTGCGTAAACGCAATGCACTATAGGCATAGTCCAGATTTCTGTATGTTTTTTTCTTTCTCTTGCTACATCGTTTGAGCAATGGATCTGGTAATTTGATGGGGCGATCTTTGCATGATTGTTCATGATTGTTACTTATTTAGCTAGGAAAATTCGGATGGAAAGTGTCATTTTTGGAGCATTTTGTTACGAAAATGTTTACCAAATTTCATGAAATAGTCTCCTATGCAGACTGTTTGTGGTGCTTTTCATATTACAAACACTGTACAAACTCCTTGATCTGGCGATTTTGTAAAAGAGATGTTGAACTTTACTGCTTCAGTGCGGCTACAATGTTTGCTTTTCAGTGTTGCTTAAAGCACCAATTGGGCTTGTGCTGTCTATAGGCCCTTACTTCTGTGCACGAGCCATGAGCAAATAGTGTCTCAAATTCTCCCAAATCAGAACTAATTGGGCTACCAAATTGTTGGTTGGCAACCCTGACTATGAACAAACATCTCACTCATTAACACTTATCACACATCTTGACCCAACATTTACTCAAGGTGAAATGTCCTTTTGACAAAAGTGCCTAGTATATCAGTATATGGGACCATGACAACCCCTCTCTGACATTACAAAACAGACAAACAGAAAGTCTGAACAGGGAAGTGCTTGGGGTAAACACTAGGCTAGTGGCCTTTCCCTGTTCTGAAGATTGAAGAGAGCACTTGTTTGAAATATGAAGTCATGAAAATTAGAAAAAATAAATAAATGCCTTGAATAAATAAATATCTTGAGAACCACAAGTATATTTTCAAAATGCTGATTTGTGCTTGATCACAGCACTATGGTGATTTTGAGGTTTGAGAATACTGAAATGTGTTTTTTTTTTTTGGCAGCCCTGTATACATAGCTATACATGTCTATACATGGCTATACATAGCTATACATGGCTATACATGGCTATACATAGCTATGCATGGCTATACATGGCTATACATAGCTATGCATGGCTATACATGGCCATACATAGCTATCCATGGCTATACATAGCTATGCATGGCTATACATAGCTATGCATGGCTATACATAGCTATGCATGGCTATACATAACTATGCATGGCTAATACATACTTCATAGCTATGCATGCCATTTACCATGAAAGTGTTGTAGTTTTTAAGTTTCAAGTTTTTATTTGGAAATTGCTTTTACATCAGTGGCACTCATCTATCCGATGGTGCATCCAAGACATTAAATATACAAAGAAAACTGTATTAAACAAATTAAAATCAAAGGATACTCGACAAGCAAAAGGACAAATAAATAAATGCCTTGAATAAATAAATATCTTGAGAACCATGAGTATATTTTCAAAATGCTGATTTGTGCTTGATCACAGCACTATGGTGATTTTGAGAATACTGAAGTGTGTTTTTCAAAGTTGGCAGCCCTGTATACATAGCTATACATGGCTATACATGGCTATGACATGGTTACATATGGCTCTACATGGCCATACATAGCTATCCATGGCTATACATAGCTATCCATGGCTATACATAGCTATGCATGGCTATACATAGCTATGCATGGCTATACATAACTATGCCTGGCTATACATAGCTATGCATAGCTATACATAACTATGCATGGCTATACATAGCTATGCATGGCTATACATATCTATGCATGGCTATACATAGCTACGCATGGTATTCCTGACCATAACCCATAACAAATGAGCTACAGCACCAGTGGTGCTCTTGTCTATATTTAGCTTTATTGTATGCTTTTATTAGGATATATGTGACCCCTCGGCACAACTGAGCCCGGATGTCGCCAGTGCCACTATTGAGATATGCTCCATTGAACTTAACAATAAACAATAGGAAACAAAGGATTTATTGACTGTTTTATTGATTTTTCACTACTTAAATGTCAAGTACTATATACATGATATACATCATTTTAAAGCTAATTTCAAGCAGAATATTTTGATGATGATTGGCGACATCCGAGCTCAGTTGTGCCGAGGGGTCACATATTAGGGATTTTTGTTCTTTCTTTCTTTTATTATTTTTCAAATATATGTTAATAATATAATAATAGAAAATAATAAACAAGTAAATAGGCCTACATAAATACATAAACAAGTTCAGAAATAAACAAGTAAGTAAAATTAATGATGTAAATAATTGACTAAATACATTTATCAATGAATAAACAAGTAAATAAATAGATAATTAAATTAACAAATAAAAACTACACAAATAAGAAAGTAAATAAGTAAACATGTGCATAATTTAGGCCTAAATAAAAAAAAATGAATAGTACTCGTAGGCCTATGTAAAATAATCAATAAAAAGAATGATAATGATTGTCATTAACTTGGTTGTTATTTAGCTTTTTAATTTGATTACCTGTTTCCTTACTTGTTTTTTCATTTGTTTGAGTAGGCCTGCATTTTGTATGTTTTTAAGCATGTTTTTAAGCATTTTTAAAAACTACACAAATAAGAAAGTAAATAAGTAAACATGTGCATTATTTAGGCCTAAATAAAAAAATGAATAGTACTCGTAGGCCTATGTAAAATAATCAATAAAAAGAATGATAATGATTGTCATTAACTTGGTTGTTATTTAGCTTTTTAATTTGATTACCTGTTTGCTTACTTGTTTTTTTCATTTGTTTGAGTAGGCCTGCATTTTGTATGTTTTTAAGCATTTTTCTTTGCATATTATACTTGATTGGTCATTTTATAGCTAATATTTATTTTAGGACCCCCACTTTTATTCAGTTATTTTTTACGCTTTTATTAAATTTATTATTAATTTTATATTTATTATTTCTTTATATTATATTTTACTTCTTTACTATTTAATTGTTTAGTAAGTTATTTAAATATTTACTTTTTAATAAGTGACCAATCATTCAAGTATAATAAGCAAAGAGAAATGTTTAAAAAACAAACAAAATAGGCCTACGGGCTACTCAAACAAACGAAAAAACACATATCAAATAGGTAAGTCAAAGTAAAAGATGAATAACAACCAAATAAAAAAAATATGAAAACTGCGAATAACATCAATGAAAGATGAAAGACTAGTAGGCCCTGACAAAACATGTAAAATATCAAAACTGTATTGCAAGTAGGCATATTATAGGCCTAGGCCTACGACTTGCAATAGTAAAGTAATGTGGTGCAAAATGTTAGGAAAACGGCGTGAAAACAAGAAATTCAAGTTCAAGAAGTATAAATTATGAATAAATTTTAACTGTAGGCCTAATAATAAACTTGGTTAATAAACAAACAACATGGGAAAGTAGAACCGCGAACCGCAGTATGCACATTTTCTTTAAAATACAGAATAACAACGTCACACAAACGTCTCAAGTTTAGCAAAACTAAAAACATAACAAGAAACACAAAATTAGATAATGATTAAAAATGATTTTAAAAACAAATTGAGAAGAAGTCGTACTGTCGTTAAACAAAAGAACAAGTTTCTACAAAGGAAACAACCACTAAATAGAAACAAAATTTCTCCGTGACATCGACAACGGTGATTCTCGCTCCGTGTGGCTGAAAACGATTCATGACGCCCTATGCAAACGTGCAAACATGGTTAATCAATTAATCAAAACAACAAACGTTCACTTTGCTTATATAATAGCTAGGTACGCGCACTAGTACGCGGCCGATTATGCGTTCGTCGAGTTGTTTACCGCTGCCGGTCAATGACCCGTTTAGCTGCGGTTGTACACGAGCTGACTTTGGTGTTACTCCAGGGTTGGCTCGTGGCTGACAGCTATCAGATGTACTTCAGAGTAGCTTCTTAAGAGTACCTTTGGAGTAGCTCCGATATGGCGTATCCAGAAGTTGGCACTAGTGTAGCACCGGAGTTGGCTTCTAGACAGACAATGGATGGAGTAACAGCGAAGTAGCTCTGATATGGTGTATCCACGATGGGGTTTGCTAAGTTGTAGTTCTATTAAGGTGTAGCTTCAGGACTACACCAGGTGTAGCCGCGAAGGTAATCTGCCGCGGTGGTAAACCGTGAATGAGAATCTGGATGTGTATATATGGGATATATTGACTGAACTTTGTACTTTCCAGGGTGCTGAATAATAATATTTTGGTCCAATCTCGGGGAAATGAGACCTGTTCCCACCAGGGTTCCTGCTAGGTCTAAACAATTGGACCCCATAATCTGCAAAATTTGAAAACTATGGGGTCCCGAACATTTTTTTTTTTGTTCTTTGGACACAATTCTGATGACATGATAATCATGTTTTAGTCTCAAATGATGGGTCCAGGTCACACACAGGTGGACCCCATAATTTTCAAAATTTGAAAAATATGGAGTCCCTCATACGCTAAAAGACCCCAAAACTCTGTGTATGGGAACCCTGGAGCTGGGGGAGGGGGCACTCAACTTAAATTTTGGTAGGGGTGTGCTAAGAACTAAGAACTGATTTTCGGGCAAAATAGGGGCTTGATGATCTGAAATTAGGGCCAAATTATAGGCTGTGGAGCTAAAAAATTCTGAATTTTGTCAAAATTTGAGCTTAAAGAGCTACAAATGTCAGCACTTGAGGCTCAAAGAACTGGAGCAGATCCAAATGTGGTGTGTAGAAGAATTCAAATATCACAGATATATTTTTGTAGGTCCTGTGGTTTTTTTAGTTATGTTGTAAAGAGAGCTGAAACAACAACACTTTTGTAAAACATACATAACTCATTAACAACAATAAATCAAGCATGTTTTCAGAGTATATGATTTGTAGAATGAACTTTTGAAAAACATCAAAGTGTTATTTTTCATTAATATATTGATTTAAATAATGAAAATTGATTTTTTTTCAACCAACAATACGTTGTGTACCCTTGAGTGTCCTATTATACATGATATTATTGCCTATGCTTTTTTTGTCATAGGAGTTTAAACGTGTTATCATCACGCTTGACTCCATGGAAAGCAACTTGCTAATTGTTATTAATTATGATATAATGCTCAACTTACTGGCACTCTGAAATAATACCATGGTGATAGGATTTCCCATGGTACTACTTGTCACATCAATCTACTCCCGTAATATTATTGCTGACGTTTCATTTGCGTCAAAGCTTAAACATGATACGATTGATTATATTTCTTTGGCCTACATTGTAAAAAAGGTCAAAATTATCAGTGTTCTTTTGTATAACAACAAAGTTTGTTCCACAGAAGTTACAATGGTCCTAGCCAGTGTTTCTAGTTTGTAACTTGATCATTTGTAAAACATCAACTTGACACATCATCATGTAGATCTCTTGTATAGGTCCTTCTTTGGAAATAGCAGGGCTGGACTTTTACACAAGCCTGCCCACATGACGTGTACTTTTACTGTCAGGCCTGTAGTGTAATATTCTAAAGGTATTAGCCCAGCTAGTGTCTGACATTTTGACTCTTACACTAGTATTGGCAATTTCAATTTGTTGACATGATAATGTTATGGCATTGGCGTAAATACTACAAGGGCACTCCAAATAGTAAAGTGACGTGATATGGATGTGCAGTCACAACTTTCAACATGGGGGTCTTTCTGGGGCAAAATTGCGTGAAAAAAAATAGGGTGGGGGGGGGGGGATAAAAGCTAAAAAGAAAATGGGAGTTTTTTGCCGGAAGATGCTAAAAAATATTGGGTCTTTTGAATGAATGAAGTTCCTAAAAATGGGATGGGGGCCTTGTTGGGGATTTTCCTTTGGGGCTACTTTGACTGGGAAAATATTAATTTCAGCACATTTTCAGTGAATTTTGCTACACAAACAACAAACCATGGAAGTTTTTGAACAGGCCTGTTAGTTAAAATTTATACAAAATAATACAATGTTAGACAAAATTTATCTAAAAATGCTCTTTAAAATTGTTTTCTGGCAGGGTATATTTCAGGCAGATTTTCCATATTTCAATTGGTGCACCCTCAAAAATGGGCAGAAAACAAAGCACTTGTCATAAACTGTATCAAATCATATTTTGCGATACTTATCGTCATGAAATCATATTTTGCAATATTTTGTCATCATGACTGCATCCTGTTATTATATTGTTTCCATTGCACAGACCTTGTTGAGGCCAAGACAACGGGCATACTTGAGTTGTTGGATGAGGAGAGCAAACTACCAAAAGCAAGCGCCAATAACTTCACCCATGCAGTCCACCAGCAGCATAAGAGTCACTTCAGAATAGCTGTAAGTAGATTTTTAATTTTAATTTGACATTTTGTATTTTTGAAGTGAAAATAAAGTAGCAAAAAACAAGCAAGCAAGCTCCATTCAAATACATTTAGCTATTTGGAGATATTAAAGCCATATTATAACATTTCTGTAAAAATAGATTAGTATTTATTTTCCATAAAATATTAGCTTTTACTGTCAGATATGTCCCCTTTTAATTTTGAGCCGAACAAGTGAGGTAAAGCATAGAAAATTGGAATTTACAACTAGCACCCATGCATGTTAGTCCCGCGGTTGCAATACGGTTGTAATACGTGTAAAGTACATTACAATCGTGTAAAAACCAGAATTAAAAAAATGTTTGAGGGCGTTCTCCTCAGCAAATGTTATAATATGGCTTTAAGTTAGAGATTACAATTTCATGTAAGATTTCCTATTTTGTCTTTAAAATGCAACATTGGCTTTCAGAGTCATGCCGCTGCCACTCCGCTCAGCTTTCAGAAAAATTCAAGCTCCATCACGGCGCTTAGCAGCAAGCGGCAGAAAGGATGAAACCAGCGTAACATTTTCATTTATATTTTCAGATTCCAAGGAAGTCCAAGCTGACAAGTCATCGTAATCTGAGAGACGATGAAGGGTTCCTGATCCGACATTTTGCTGGCGCTGTCTGCTACCAAACCGTAAGAAAACACACAAAAAATATTTACAGTCCAACCTCTTTTATCTGGCATGCATTGGTCGGATAAGTGAAAAATCCAGATAATTTAATTACATGTAATTCTGCAGTGGCGTAGCAGCAGGGGGCAAGGAGGGCACATGCCCTGGGCGCCTCCCTAGGGGGGCACCAAATTGACCAATTCAGCATCGATTCTGCCTCCCCTCCAAGTGATGAAAGTCCAAATTTTTCTTGCTTTGCGCACATTTCTGCAAATACTCATTTGGAAGATCAATTTAAGAACCATATTATAATGAAAATGAATTAGTGGTATGCCTTATTTGTGCGTATTTTAGAGTGTTCTGTGCGCAATTGTTACAAGAATGGGGGGGGGGGGGATATTATATATCCTTAGCCCTGGGCGCCACAACCCCTAGCTATGTGACTGTAATTCTGCATTGACTGTCCTAAGTACTAAAATTGAGACAACAAAAGATTGTTTCAACATGGGGTAATAACACTAAAAGATTCATTTGAATTTGCTTTATGCAACATAGATATGTCATTCTTAGCATCTAATTAAGGTGTCAAAACATCAACAACATATTTTCCTGTGAAGATTTTACAGCCAGATAAGAGAGAGATCCGTATAAACGGGTATTTAGTTTATTTACTGTGGTATATACGATTGTTTATTGAACTTCATTGACATTCTCGACCGAGTCATGGGTGTACTTTACTACTACTTTTATGCTGACATGATGTCGACATGTCAATAAATTTTTCCGACATGTCGACAAGAAAAAACATTTCAATGACAGCACTGGAGCGGACCTAAGAGTAAACACATCCATACAACACTTTAACCCCCTGAGCACTACCTGCCGATCTAACATTGCCTCTGATTGGTCAATTACATGATATTTTTACTTTAATCACCAATCAGAATGGAGCTTTGCAGATAATTCGCCCTATTTTTTGTGTGGTGAAATTATTCTAACAATGTTGCTGATTGGTCTAATTGATAATGAAAACTTCTTTTTGGCCAATCAGCAGGTAGTTCTCATGGGGTTAAAAAGTAACAATCCATATGAATTAATTAACACCTCTAATATAGCGTATGTGTTACTTGAATATTCCTTCATGTGTGTGTGTTTGTTTTGCAGAAAGAATTCATTGACAAAAATAATGATGCCCTTCACTCATCATTGGAAGCTTTGATACAAGAGAGCAAAGATGATTTCATACGAGGCTTGTATCCAGGTCCACCTGCTGCACCTTATATACAGAAACTAGCCTTTGAAAGTGTAGGAAACAAATTCAAGGTGAGATACAACCCAAAAGACCAGTGATGTCCAGTGGCAGTGCCACAGGTGGGGGGGGCATGGTGGGCAAATGCCCCCAGTCATAATATGACTTCAATTCAAACTTGTTCTGTTGTCCTAAAATACAATGAATTTGGCTGAATCCAATAAGGTGTTAGTTGGGGCAGTGTTAACATTCATGTTCAAGTATGCAAAAAAATTAGGTTTGAAAAAAATCTACCAAATGCATTTTAAAAGATCGTACATTATGGCTTTTAAAGCCATGATATATGATCTTTATTATACACCAGTGAAAGTAAATTTACTTAAAAGTAAGTTTACTTTCGCTGGTGGTACACCTGGAGCCTCCAGAAGACCACAAGATCATATTGCTCTCAAATGATTAAAACTGAATAAAATTGAGACACAATATAGCTTCATTTTGGATAAAATAATGAAAATGAACACCGGCCTATCCATCAGTGACAGGTTTATCTTGCACCGTGTGATGAGTTAAGTTTCAAAATCTGATCTGATGTCATAACAATGAGTGTTGTTGTGAATAACAGAGTATGTTGATATGATAACACAGCGTGTTGTTGTGATAGCATAGTGTTGTTTTGGTTCTACCTTGTTTCCAAAATCCAAGGTGATTGACTTTTCTCATTATCATGATCAGAAATACACTACTAAAAATTTTTAATTGATCAGAGTCAGACAATCTTGATTTCATCTTCTTATGGCGCTATCCAACATGATTTTCAGTGTCATGAGAGTGCCTGTGTAAGTACTTGGTGGTGCAGGTGTTCTGTTGCCTTAATATTACTGAATGAAATGACACTCATGTGTTTAACAATGTTAATGCTGTTGTGAAAAATGCTAATAAATTAGTCTGATCCTTTAATTTCTTTGAGTAGTGTATAATAAAATGGGAGATTTCCAAACCAGTGTTTTGTCTGTATTACACTGAGCCTAGTTTTAAAGCTACAAGGTATAGGATCAAATATGTGACCTGCTCCCATGAAATCCACCATAAGTCGCCAAGTCTTTATACTCATTTCGTTGAGTTGGTAGTTTCAAGATATTCGGTCTAAGTTGATGTTCTTTGTTTGTCGCGCACCTGTACAAGCCAGTAGTATTATCCTTAGTGAATGGCCCATTGTACCCCCGTTCACAAAGGATGTGAAAGATGTCAAACAAAGAACATCATCTTTATTACTGCTTCAATTGATCATAAATATATAAAAGTATACATATTTCGAGTGTTAAGTCATAGCTGAATCAGATTTATATAAAAAGCTCAGTTTTGGAGAAAATCATAAAAACGTCATGATTTTTGGGTCTATTATATTGATACTCATTTTTGATGTTTTTCACTTTGACTAACTTTTAGATATAATTGCAAAAAGGTTTGGATAAAATCATAAAACAAATATGATTTTGACCCAAATTTCAGCTATTTATGAATACCAATTGGGGTGAGCATTGGACTATTCCAGTTGAAATCCATACACCCCCTATAATGGAAGACACTACCTTAATTTTCCCTACAAGACAAGTGAATTTCAAATTACACCCACTGTGTGGGAGATTAAAGGTTATGTCTCCCATAGGGTTGTATGGATGTCAACTGGAATATCCCATTATTGGATTTCTCCTTTGGTATATGTTTGAGTTAATATAAACTTGTGATATAATATTCATTCTTAAACCTGACAATTTCCAAATTTGAAACTGGAGCTTAATTAATTTTTAAACCAATTTAACTTTACATTGTGATTATTTTGATTTGCCTTTCAGAATCAACTCAATGTTCTGATGGAAAAGCTTCGCAGTACGGGGGCATCTTTCATACGCTGCATCAAACCGAATGGCAAGATGGTGAGCGACATGTTTGAAGGTGGACAGATTCTCAGCCAGCTACAGTGCTCAGGTAAGAACAGCGGACACATGAAATGTACACATTTCCACAGTTTTTTGGAATCGTCCGCCTTTTCTGCGTTTTCAAATTCCATGTCTGTCCATCCCTATCTGGTTGACCAACTGGCCAGCGATGCTCCCAGTAAGGAGCAATCACTCCCTAATGTAAGACTCCTCGATTAAAGCCATAATATATGATTTCCATCAAGTTTGAATTTGTTATTCTTGACCCAAAATGTTGAAATAATATTAGTACTGTATTCATTCTATTAACCGCCCAGGGTGCTTACCGAAGTTATTTTGGTCCTTGATTTTTAACATTGTTTACATAATTGCATATGTATCAATTAAATATGCCCCAAAAAATCATATTATGAGATTGTACATTATAGCTTTAAATCGCTTACTTTTTTCTAAGACACCTGGTTCAAAACACTGCCCTAATCTAAGACCTACTTGTTCAAATCACTTCTGTAACATAGGACCCTTGATTAAAATCACTTCTGCAAGTCACTTTTATAAAAATCTCTCAAAATGCAAAATTGAAGTCAATTGGGACCATCAACCAGGGTTTTTCTTTTGGTTGCCTAATGCATGGCCTGGCTGTGGTGGTTAATCTATGTAGACTGATTAGGGTACTGGGCCAATATAGAGCTATATGTCCCTTTGATGCTAAAACGATTATTGGGCCAAATGGTCAGCTACTTGCTGTAAAGCAAAATGGTCTCATTACATAATTGAGATACAGGCATATCAGGGGGTATATTTAATTCTCAAATCAGGTGATAATTCTTCAAGTAGCTTATTGCAATTTTTAATCATGATTATTTAATGTTACAGGTATGGTGCATGTACTGGGTCTCATGCAGGGAGGTTTCCCATCACGAACCCAATTCGCTGATCTCTATGACATGTACAAAGCTTACATGCCACAGGAGCTAGTACGACTAGACCCCAGACTCTTCTCCAAGGTAAGGCACAACAGCCAAATTGTGGTTGATCTGTCGTGTAATTATTTGTGTAAGCTAATCCTAACCCTAACCTTAATCCTAACCCTAAGTTTATGTAAAATCGCCCAAATAATTTGTTTGATCTTGTGATTGCATGACTGTCAATGCTGCATTGAGACTTGTTATTTTAAGGCTTCCCTTTGATTTGGTGCCTTTTCAGTACTATTGGATTTAGCCTCTGCGTTTTTGCCAAATGTGATAAATTAAAAGGGTATTCTAAGTTATTTAATTTCAGCACCCAAAACATAAGATTAACGACCCCGGTATTTGCAAGTTGTGACTTACAGAAGGGGGATCTTGACCGGAATATTAGAGAACCTTCAGAGCCATTTGGTGGATACATGTATAAGTTGTACATGTGCATTATCTGAATATAAATCCCTGTATTTATTGTGGGCCACCAGCATAGCTATATAGAAGGACCGCTTAAGCCAACCAAACCTGGTGATAACAATTTTTGGGTAGGGGGACATCATGTGAGTTGAGATATGAGTCAAATGTCATCTAGGGGTTAAATGAAGTCGGATTTTGATTCAGGAAGGGAAAATTGCTCTCCTTTAAAAAGGCAGACTTCAATGTCAACCTTACTTGGTATTAATAATCTCTGGGTAGGGGTATCAGGTGAGTTTGTTTGATTTTCATCTGGGGTCAATGTTAGTTTTATCTTGTATTCCACAACCAACTACTGTTCATTGAATACAAAAATATTTTTTCATTGGGCAAGAAAAAAACCAATGAAAAAAATGTATTTACTTGTGGGCCCTTGAACATGTTTAATACAAACAGCCAAGAGATTACATAGGAGATTTTGCTTTAAACATGTTCAGGGGCCAATGACACAGAAGGTTTTTCCTGCCCAACGACGATTTGTAAATTATTTCCCATCAGGCTCTATTCCACGCCCTTGGTTTGAATGAAGACGACTACAAGTTTGGGTTGACCAAGGTGTTCTTCAGGCCGGGCAAGTTTGCCGAATTTGATCAGATGCTGAGGGCGGACCCGGAGAACCTGCGGCTGCTGATCAAGAAAGTACGCCGCTGGCTGATCTGTACACGCTGGAAGAGGGGGCAATGGGGCACACTGATGGTTATCAAACGTAAGTGTCAGTTGGCTATACAATGCTCAAGCATGCTCGTACCTTTGGTCAGTTCTTAATGAACAATATTCTTAACAGCTCCCCTTTTCACCCCTGTGTAGAGAGAAGCAAGTGGGGCAAAGGCCACAACAGGATGACATTAATGGGGCTCGATCGATCATGCAATCCTCCAGGCAGAGCCCACACCGCTGCGTCACGGTGCCCCCGTACTTTAGCTGATGAAAAAAAACAAAAACAAAATTAAAATGCGTAGTGGTTTTAAAAAAAAAAAGGTTGCGGAGACAAACTTTTTTATGTTTGTGTAGTATAATAGCTTTATAGTATTGTGTAGTAGAAGTTGACTATCTTTTACATTCATTTTATGTTTGTTTTCAATTCTAGTCAAAAACAAGATCCTGTACCGTCAAAGCGCTCTCATCAAGATCCAGTCTACTGTACGTATGTTCTTGGCGGTCAGGAAACACAAGCCACGCTACAAAGGACTCAAACAGGTCAAGACACTCTTCAAAGATATACAGCAGATGGCAGAAATAGGTCAGTACCTCTGATTGGTTGATTATATGATATAATTATCTGAGTAACCAATCAAAATAGGTCTCTTATCAATATTCAGTTTAATCCTCTCAAGACATGATATAGCCCTGTTTTGTAAACAATCAAAATCAAAACATATGAAATCATCCAATTTTGGGAACATTTGGCTATTCCATTTAAAATCCACACTACCCCAGTGGAAGATTTTGGAAATATCTTCCACAGGGGGAGTATGCATTTCAAATGGAATGAATACATTTAGCAACTCCATTATTTTGAAACTCACCTTCCCTCAGTCGAAGATTCACATTGAATCTTTCTCATAGGGCTTATAAAATTTGAAATTCATACTCCCCCTATGGAAGATATATTTCCAAAATCTTCCACAGGGGTAGTCGGGATTTTAAAATGAATAGCCCATTATAGCCAATCAGCCACCCCTGATTGAAGGTTTGTGTGCATGCCCCAGAAGTGTTTTGTTACTGTAGCGAGAAAACTGAAGGAAAAAGTGAAGGGGTGTAGATGAAGAAAAGAGTGGATTGTTGAGAATAGTTTTTAATTCTATAAAATGGTAATGTACTACTTGCTATTTGTTTCTCCACAGCCAAAGCAATTGAAGACAAGAATGCACGCAAGCAGGTGGATGTGATGAAGAACTCTATACAAGACCTCATATTGAAAATAAAGGTATGAATGAGAACTCTATACAGGACCTCATATTGAAAATAAAGGTATGAATGAGAACTCTATACAAGACCTCATATTGAAAATAAAGGTATGAATGAGAACTCTATACAAGACCTCATATTGAAAATAAAGGTATGAATGAGAACTCTATACAGGACCTCATATTGAAAATAAAGGTATGAATGAGAACTCTATACAGGACCTCATATTGAAAATAAAGGTATGAATGAGAACTCTATACAAGACCTCATATTGAAAATAAAGGTATGAATGAGAACTCTATACAAGACCTCATATTGAAAATAAAGGTATGAATGAGAACTCTATACAGGACCTCATATTGAAAATAAAGGTATGAATGAGAACTCTATACAGGACCTCATATTGAAAATAAAGGTATGAATGAGAACTCTATACAGGACCTCATATTGAAAATAAAGGTATGAATGAGAACTCTATACAAGACCTCATATTGAAAATAAAGGTATGAATGAGAACTCTATACAAGACCTCATATTGAAAATAAAGGTATGAATGAGAACTCTATACAAGACCTCATATTGAAAATAAAGGTATGAATGAGAACTCTATACAAGACCTCATATTGAAAATAAAGGTATGAATGAGAACTCTATACAAGACCTCATATTGAAAATAAAGGTATGAATGAGAACTCTATACAAGACCTCATATTGAAAATAAAGGTATGAATAAGAACTCTATACAAGACCTCATATTGAAAATAAAGGTATGAATAAGAACTCTATACAAGACCTCATATTGAAAATAAAGGTATGAATGAGAACTCTATACAGGACCTCATATTGAAAATAAAGGTACTAATGAGAACTCTATACAAGACCTCATATTGAAAATAAAGGTATGAATGAGAACTCTATACAAGACCTCATATTGAAAATAAAGGTATGAATGAGAACTCTATACAAGACCTCATATTGAAAATAAAGGTATGAATGAGAACTCTATACAAGACCTCATATTGAAAATAAAGGTATGAATAAGAACTCTATACAAGACCTCATATTGAAAATAAAGGTATGAATAAGAACTCTATACAAGACCTCATATTGAAAATAAAGGTATGAATAAGAACTCTATACAAGACCTCATATTGAAAATAAAGGTATGAATAAGAACTCTATACAAGACCTCATATTGAAAATAAAGGTATGAATAAGAACTCAATACAAGACCTCATATTGAAAATAAAGGTATGAATAAGAACTCTATACAAGACCTCATATTGAAAATAAAGGTATGAATGAGAACTCTATACAAGACCTCATATTGAAAATAAAGGTATGAATAAGAACTCAATACAAGACCTCATATTGAAAATAAAGGTATGAATGAGAACTCTATACAGGACCTCGTATTGAAAATAAAGGTATGAATGAGAACTCTATACAGGACCTCATATTGAAAATAAAGGTATGAATGAGAACTCTATACAAGACCTCATATTGAAAATAAAGGTATGAATGAGAACTCTATACAAGACCTCATATTGAAAATAAAGGTATGAATGAGAACTCTATACAAGACCTCATATTGAAAATAAAGGTATGAATGAGAACTCTATACAAGACCTCATATTGAAAATAAAGGTATGAATGAGAACTCTATACAAGACCTCATATTGAAAATAAAGGTATGAATGAGAACTCTATACAAGACCTCATATTGAAAATAAAGGTATGAATGAGAACTCTATACAGGACCTCATATTGAAAATAAAAAGGTATGAATGAGAACTCTATACAAGACCTCATATTGAAAATAAAGGTATGAATGAGAACTCTATACAAGACCTCATATTGAAAATAAAGGTATGAATGAGAACTCTATACAGGACCTCGTATTGAAAATAAAGGTATGAATGAGAACTCTATACAAGACCTCATATTGAAAATAAAGGTATGAATGAGAACTCTATACAAGACCTCATATTGAAAATAAAGGTATGAATGAGAACTCTATACAAGACCTCATATTGAAAATAAAGGTATGAATGAGAACTCTATACAGGACCTCATATTGAAAATAAAGGTATGAATGAGAACTCTATACAAGACCTCATATTGAAAATAAAGGTATGAATGAGAACTCTATACAAGACCTCATATTGAAAATAAAGGTATGAATGAGAACTCTATACAAGACCTCATATTGAAAATAAAGGTATGAATGAGAACTCTATACAGGACCTCATATTGAAAATAAAGGTATGAATGAGAACTCTATACAAGACCTCATATTGAAAATAAAGGTATGAATGAGAACTCTATACAAGACCTCATATTGAAAATAAAGGTATTAATTTTGAACTCTATACAAGACCTCATATTGAAAATAAAGGTATAACATGCACATATTTTGGGGGGCTTTGGGGCACAAGCCCTATAAAAGCAGGGGGGCAAATAAGAAGGGGCTGCATAAGAAGAAGGGACGGCAAGAAGAATTATTAAAGAAAAAAGTGCTGTGCAGAACTGAGACGAATATAACTAATGAGGTAGGAAGCAATGCACTTTTGGGTCAAAATTCATTAAATTATGTCAAAATGTAATGTAAACTTCCCTTTTTCCTGATTTTGACACAATTTCTTGAATTTTGGCTCATTTTGTGTAACAATTCCTGCCAAATTAATGCAACCTATGAGTTTGATTTTTTTTCTTCATATTAAGAATTGAATGTTTGTTCATGTACTGAGCATGTTCTTTTAGTGATTGCACAAAAGAAAGTGTGACAATTTAATTTAAGAAATTGATTGTGGTATTTGTATAACGATGCCACATAAGACATGGTTCACAATGGTAAAAGTGCATTGCTTCCTATCTCTTTAGTTATATTCATCTCAGGTGCAGAAGGGGCCGCATGAAGAATTATTAATGAAAAAAGGCGGAAAATTATGGAAAATGTTTACAGGTTGTGCAATTAACGAAACTCTACCTTTATTGTTGCCCCCCCCACTTTTTAGATTCTTGAGCACCATCCTGGCTGGAAAAAAATTGGGTCAACCTTTTCGGGCTGTTGCTGCAGGGGCGGCAAAATTTACCTTTTCTGTAGCCCCCAGGGTACGAGTGGCCATGATATGCCACTGTATAAATATATAAACAAGTAGGGGAGAAGTAGGAAATATTGCTAATATCAGTCAGTCAGCCACAGTAGGTGGCTATTTACTGCAGGGTCACACTAGGGTTTGAAAGTGAGGTGTATTGAAATTCTCTTAACTCCCCTGATTTTCTAAAGATAAAGGGTTTTTTTAGATTCAAAGGGTTTTAGTTACTGACAATAAGGTATAATTGCTGATAGCGATCAACAGGCAAAAGTGATGCATGCTGTGAATGAAAAGGGCTTAAATTTGCAATCTCCTGTGAAGAATTCTATAGCTTTTGAGCCTTTTTCATTCCCAGCATGGATCACATTTGCCTATCGATCTCTATCAGCAATATACCTTATGTTGATGAATTTTCTGTAAAATGGCTGAAAAGTACATGCACAGAGGATATTATATGCACTGGTACATATAAACACTTGGTGATTTTACCCCTGATATCAACTTTCTTCCACTCACATAATCATGTCCATTTAAACCAAAAATGTTTCTCTTCAGGCCCCTAAACCAATGATGACCAGACGACAGATTGAAGATGCTTATCTCATCTTGGCCAGCAAGATGCGCAAGCAAGTGCAAGAACTCATCGAGAAGAAAGCTTCCGAGCAGGCAGAGAAGGAACGTCTGCGTCGCATTCAGGAAGAGATGGAAAGGGAACGCAAACGTAAGGAGGAAGAAGACAGGAAGCGGAAAGAGGAGGAAGCGGAGAGAGAGCGTAAACGCAAATTGGAAGAAGAGGAGCGGAAGAAGTGAGTGCGATGGGCTACCGTAAAATTCCGTCTACAAGCATATATATGCCTCTAAACGAGGTTTTTTTGACACAAGAGACAAGGGGCAGACACTCAACAAAAACGTTATTTGGAGTTTGAACAACTATATTACTGATAAAGGCGGCTGTACAAACATGTATATTTGTAAGACCAATCTATTGCAATGTTTTTGAGAAGGGTAGGCCTATTGGCCTTTCATATCTTTCGTTAAAAAAAACCCTCGTTTAGAGGCATATATGCTTCGAGACGGAATTCGACGGTATTCCAGTTTAAAAATGCACCCTTTATGGAAGACATGATCTTAATCTTCCACACAGGGAGTGTGAATTTCAAATGGGGTTACCTGAATGGGTGACTCCATTTGAAATCTACACCCCTGTGTGGGAGATAAAGGTGATCTCTTCCATCGGGGGTGTATGGATTTCAACTTGAATGAGTTTTGCTTGTCCAGGCTCACACTCTCTGTGGAAGGGGTTGGTCAGATTTGAAAATAAAAAAGAGCCTAAATCGGTATAAATTGAGATATTGCAACTCTATCACTTAGGTGATGTTTTAAAACAGTTTAGAAATGTGAAGAAACCGCTTTAAAACAGAGGGATAAAACTTCAGAACCAAGTACTCTAGAGATTTAAGGATCTCAAAAGGGCTGGCCATTTGAAAACGGATCCAAAAAGGGCTGAGTTTTCTTTCATTTTACTGTCTTCCATCTTCTGAGCACTACCTGTCGATCTAACATTGCCTCTGATTGGTCAATTACATGATACCTTCATTTTAATCACCAATCAGAATGGAGCTTTGCAAATAATTCACCCCAATGTTTTTGAGTGGTGAAATTATTCTAACAATGTTGCTGATTGGTCCAATTGATAATAAAAACTTCTTTTTGGCCAATCGGCAGGTAGTTCTCATGGGGTTAACCTGAAAATATTTTCAGAGGGAGCAGTCTGCTCTCCTGAGTAGCCCACAGCAAAGACTGCATATGCAGCAGTGATGATTAAAGTTGCTCCGAATTTTGTTATCCAATAGAAAAAAAAGAAATGGAGGAGAGGCGTAAGCGAGAAGAAGAGGATCTCCGCGTTACACTGGAGAGGGAGAAGAAGCGATTGGAAGAAGAGCGCAAACAATTGGAACGGGACAAGAAGAAACAGGAGGAGGAATTCAAGAGATTGCAGGAAGAATTACGCAGGTATGATTGTAACAGATTAAGGATTGATTAAAATATGAATTACTTGACTGGTGCAACTTATTCATTTCAATATTTTGCTCTCTGATCGGTGACAAACCAATATGGCTGGGGATTTACCTAGTATTACACCTGGGGAAATTCCCCAGGGGGGCTACTCAAGTTTCACAGTGTACACATGCACGACCAGACATTTTCAAACCAATCCCTAAACAGGATTTGCCCTTTTGAGCAAAATACACCTCTAAACAGGAATTTTAGGCACTTTTGCTACAAATTTTACCCCTAAACAGGATTGTGCCTTCTGGAAAGAAAGCTTCTTATTACTAAGCCCTAACTTTTGAGATGGTTTGTACATGTATATTTTAAGGTGCAAAATTAATCATAAGACATGCTGTATACTGCCATTATATATTGTAACAGTTCCATAAGAATTGTAATTCTTTTCCACAAAATATTAGTTTCCACTGTCAGATATATCCCTTTTAATGTTAAGCCTAACAGATGAGGTAAAACAAAGAAAATCCTCACATTTTTATTAATTCTTCATTATTCAGGAATGCTCAGAAGGAGCAAGAGCGTCGTGATCATGAGTTGGCACTACGTCTAGCCCAGGAGAGCGAATCCCAGGTGATGGCACCGGAAGAACCTGCTATAAGGTAGGTGGAAGAACTGACAAAAATTATTGTTGTCCATTGCAAATTTTGTTTAATTGCAGAATATTGTCCACCCCTAACATGGTTTTGTTTGAGGGTTAGACTAGATTTTGCAATGGGTTGTTCCAGTTGAAATCTGCACCCTATATGGAAGACATGACCTTAATCTCTCACACATGGGTGTAGATTTCAAATGTAGTCACCCATTCAGGTATCCCCATTTGAAATACACACCCCTGTGTGGGAGATTAAGGTAAAGCCAAGAATTTTCCGCGTTGCAGGAAATTCCATGAAAATCATGCGAATTGAGGTAAAGCGGAAAACGATTTCTGAGAAAAAAATAAAAAAATAATCAAAAATGACCTAGAAAAAGGAAAAAAATACAATTGAAAAGAAATAAATAAAATACTAAATGAAATGGGTCTTCAAAATTCATCAAAATAAAGTAAAATCCGTCATAAATTTACCGTACAACGCCCCATTGCAGCCATGATACCCAATTACCCATCCCAACTTTGCAAATCGCAATGATCGTCACAAGATTCTTGTGAAATTTTATTATGTCAGAAATGTGCTAAAATTACAAAGCGGAGAAAAGCGGAATTTAGCATTTGTAAAGCAGAAAATTCTTGGCTTTAGATTAAGGTCATATCTTCCATATAGGGTGTGTATGGATTTCAATTGGAATAGCTTGATTATGCCGCAAGTGTAAGTTATTTGCACAATAAAATAGAGAACTGTATTTTTATTGTGGTTTCTTGTCAAGAAACCTGGTGTCTCAATTGAAAACCTGTTTTGCTTTGTTTTTAAATATGTTTTTTTATTTTAAATTGAGAAACATGTTTATCAATTTGAGAAGCCAGGGTTTGAAAATGTTGTTTTCTTGGTGGAAAACTATGTTATTCACAAACTTAAATTAGCTGCTCAAATCGATAAATCCAGTTTAAAATTGAAAAACCGGATTTATACTAAAAAAGCAACTTGGCTTTCCAATTTTGATAAACTTGGTTTCTTAATTGGATCCTTCACTGATTTGATAAACTTGGTTCTCAGTTTGGAAAGCAAAACCTGGATTTTCAATCGAGAAACCAAGTTTATCAGTGAAAAAAATGGTTTCTCTTCTTCATTGTGCAAATAACTTGCCATTTCTGCCTCCTCCTTGTGTGGTTCAATGATTTTGGATATGATCCAAATTACACCACCTCTTTTTAAATGTAACCATGTTAGAGAAATTAGAGAAATACACCAGGGCATTGGCTTATTCCAGTTAAAATCCATACACCCTCTGTGGAAGAAAATACCGTAATCTTTCACACATTGAGTGAATTTCAAATAGGGTTACCTGAATGGGTGACTCCATTTGAAATCTACATTCCTTGTGTGGTCATGGTCATGGTCTTCCAGGGGGTGTATGAATTTCAACTGGAATAGTCCTTGCCTGTTTGCATCAGATAAACCATGTTTTTTGCAATATAGCACAATCATATCCATATATTGCACTCTTTAAAAACTTTAAAAGTACCTTTATGTAGCAATGTATTATTAGTGACTCATTTCATGACTTGAATTATAGTATAGTGTGTTGTTTGAAGTTAATCATCATGTACAAAATATTGGTTCAAAACTCTCTCTTCTTTGTACTATTTGTGACCTGCCCCCAGAAAACGATCGTAAAGTTGTAAGTTACGAGTTTCAAGACGTTCCAATTGGTGAGTTGATGTTCTTTGCTTGAAGACACCTTATGTGGTATGTCCTTTGTGAATTTGGACAGAATTGCGAGTACAGCATATATTATGTCTCCATTCACAAATGACATACCACTGACTATACAGGTGTCTTCAAACAAGAACAGCAACTCAACAATTGGAAGGTCTCAAAACCACCAACTTGCGACTTTCATGGGAACAGGTCACATTGGATATCATGATTATTGTTCTAATAATATCTATCTGTAGCAGCCTATCCAGAGATGGGTTAACGTCTTACTATGCAGGACCATATTCATGTCTCTTCATTGTGAAGTCTCTCTGAAGTCTTCATCGATCTCCACAGACTACTACAGACCATGAATCAACAGTTAAAGTCTCTGTGTATATTGTATGCTGTGAATTCTCGCATATTCATGAGGGCTGATTGTTCGATTATGCCATGTCTAACAATCACGCCAGCATTGCGTACATTTGCGATAACGCGATAGACTGTAAAAATATGCGGTAAGTGCGTAGAAGTTTTGCCTGTCGCATTTCTTGGAACAATCAGCCCTCATTATCGGGTGATGCTGAGACTTTGACTGCTTGTACGAGGTCTGTTATCTTTTTCGTCCATGGAGGTCTCTCTTATAGTTTTCAATGTAAGGCCTCTTACACTGTACATTGTAAGGTCTCTCTTAGATTACATTGTGAGTTCTGTTACACTACATTGTGAGGTCTCTCTGAGATTACATTGTGAGGTCTCTCTTCACTACATTGTGAGGTCTCTTATACATTGTGAGGTCTCTCTTACTCTACATTGTGAGGTCTCTTACACTACATTGTGAGGTCTCTCTTCACAAAATTGTGAGGTTGTTTATACACTACATTGTGAGGTCTCTCTTACATTTCATTGTGAGAGATCTTACTTTTCATTGTGAGGTCTCTCTAAATTACATTACATTGTGAGGTCACTCTTCCTCTTCATTGTGAGATCTCTCTTACTCTACATTGTGAGGTCTCTCTCTTACTCTTCATTGTACCAATTTTTACAGAATCATGATTGCTCATCATCTCTCCTCCTACTTCCTACTCACACATGCGTTGTCATAGGAAAAGATTACTAGCATCCAAAGAATCGGGTAATAATATGAATCAATGTATCACATGTCAAAACCATTGGCATAGTGGGCATGTGGGGAGGCCGCGGTAAGTGATGGCTTTGTCAACATACGGCATGTCTACATCATTGCATGGACCAGTATACTACTAATATTTGAAGAGTTAGGATGCAAGATGTGTTCTATATGTTATTGCTGCCTTGAGTTATTTTTTTTATCATTATTGTTATTGATGGTGTTATTTTATACTCTAGTGATAATGGCTAATCCGGCTATTCCATTTAAAATCCACACTACCTCTGTGGAAGATTTAGCTAAAGTCTACCACAGAGGGAGTATCAATTTTGAATAGAATACACAACTTCCATTTGAAATACTTACTCCAGTTGTGGAAGATATAGGTAAAGCTATAATACAGGGGAGTGTGGGTTTCAAAATGATTAACTCTGACCAATTATATTTGAAAAACATACTCCCCCTGTACTAAATGTGGAGGATGTTTCCAAAATCTTCCACAGGGGTAGTGTGGATTTCAACTGGGATAGCCCAATATCAAGGCAAAAAATACACAAGGCAAGCCTTTGGATATATAGCATTTTGCATCTCACTCTTCATTTTGTTTCCTTCAAGATGGCTGAGAACAAAATCTTTCTACCATGCATGCAACCTCAATGGCCTATCTTGACTATTAATATATACAGGGCCTTGAAATGCATGCATGTACCCAGAGATAAGAACATATTGCAGCTAGTTTTTCTTGGGATTTCCCAAGAAATTGAACTTCTATATGCAGCATGAACTTCTGGGTCCATTTCACTCAACTTTATAAAGCTTCAAAAGTCTCAAAATGAATCATAAACTCCATTTTTAAACGATCTGTACCCTTCGTAAGTAATAGGGATTAAAATCAGGCATGAGAATTTTCAGGTTTAAACCTGAATTCAGGCCTTTTTATTAGCTCAATTTCACACACTTTTTCAGGCTTCTTTTAAGAACTTCAGGTTTTTTTTTATGGATGATCATTCTCATGCCTGTTTAATAGAGAGATCCTTCGTTAAGTTAAATCTAGCAAAAGGGTATTTGTAACTTGCGAACGGTTTCTTGAGATAGGAAGGGCTTTTAAGTTGAGTGAAATAGACCCCTAGGGATCTTTTTTACCTTGCTTGAATGGTAGGACCATGATAATTGCATGAACCTACATGGTTTCTAACTAGCATGGCATATTATATGAACTACGGTCAGTTCAATAACGCTTCCAGATAAAAAAACAGAGAATTGTATCACATTAATAAGCTAAATTTATAGCATCTGTCATAATCAATAATGATATTCTTCTATTTGTACATTTTATCCCAATTTCATCATCACCATTCATTTCTTTTTTCCAGCTGCAACTCTGGACTCATTTCTGTTTTATTTATGCCTGTCAAACTCATCCAGCTGTTATATTTGCATTATCATTCTGACTTCTGTTTAGAGACAAATGTGACCTGCCCAGTGCCCACACAAAAAATAATGAGCATAAAGTCGACAGGGCACTATAGAAGATACATCAGTGTGCCATATCTGAACAGAAGTTGCATCTAAGCAACTAACTAACCACCATCCTTAACCTTAATACGCTCCTCAAAGTAATTAAAGGATAAAAAATTTCATCCAGATTATCTTGACCATACTTGTCCCAAATCGAAATATCTTTTTATTATGTGGCCTTGTCCATGCTCTACTAAACACTCTAAAAAGTCTTGTCATGACTATTTAACATCTTGAAACATCTTAAAAATATTGAATACAATTTTTTGATCCTGTAATTACTTTGAGGAGTGTATGTACCCATGATAAATTCCATAAAGAAAATAAGTCAATCAGTCAAATGAATTTCTTTGGATGTGCCTTGACTTAACACACTGCTTTTATGAAAATTACGCAGATAATGTTTTTTATGCTAATAACTTTTTGAACAACTCCTGAAGCTTGAATTCCTTGAATCTAGCTGATATCCTTGAATTTCAACTTTTTATCAATGTGCATGAAACTGCAGATCGGTTACCCATTTTTTCCTTTTTCTGCATGAAAGTAATTAATATAAAGCCTCTGAGCATATTTATATATTTAAATAATCCAATCTTGGAATTCTACTAAAAACGTGTATGTCAATGCCCCATAGAATAGTACGTAATGTTCCGGTGTGGTTACCGCAATTCACCACATTTTTGTTCTCACCATCTAACATATCTTTGACGATAAATTTTAGTGAGTTAATGAGAAAAATAAGAGCTTTCTTCTGATACCAAAATCTCACTTTTGATAAAGAAATATAGGGGATGAGACTGTCAGCCTGGTCACACCCCTTTAAGTGGTGTGTAGGGAAATATTCTGCTCATCACAAAGAGTTTGAAATGTTTTGGGTCTATAACTGGCCATGGCCTCTATGCCGTTGTTTTGATGTGGTTTTGTTGAAGTGCCAAATAACAAAGAGGACAATGGACCAGGAAAATATTGGGCTGTTCCATTTAAAATCCACACTCACCCTATGGACGATTTTGGAAATAGCTTCCATAGGGGGGTATGAATTTCAAATGGAATGAACACATTAGCAGCTCCATTTAAAACTCGCCCTCCATCAATGGAAGATTCAGATTGAATCTTTCTCAGAGGGTGTATGAAGTTCAAACATAGCTACATAATGTGTTCATTCCACTTGAAATTCATACTTCCCCATGGAAGATATTTCCAAAATCTTCCAGGGGGGTAGTGTGAGTTTAAGTGGAATAGCCCATTGCTTTGAAAATGACACTTTTTGTCAGTTTTAAGATGACAGTGCAAATATGTCTAATATGTTTCATTTTTCTCTCATCATAGGGTTGAAGTGCAAGCAGTACAAGCCTCAGCCCCTGCTCCTAGTTCTGTAGCTGCTGCACCAAATAAGGTTGATTTGACCAAATTAAAATATGCCGAACTGAGGGACACTATCAACACATCCACAGGTAAGGATATCCCTCAGCGATGTCGGGAGGGGAATGGTATCTCTACAGAGGGGTCAGGAGGGGAAGGGTATCTTCCCAGAGGTGTCGGGCGGTGAAGGGTGTCTCCCCAGAGGTGTCAGGAGGTGAAGGGTATCTCCCCAGAGGTGTCAGGAGCTTGGGAAGGGTGTCTCCCCAGAGGTGTCAGGAGGTGAAGGGTATCTCCCCAGAGGTGTCAGGAGCTGGGAAGGGTGTCTCCCCAGAGGTGTCGGGAGGGGAAGTGTATCTCCCCAGAGGTTTTGGGAATGGGCTAGGGCCGAGATTTCTAGTGCTGCTCCAAACAAACCTGATTTGACCAAATTTAAATGTAACTGAGGGACACAATCAACACATCCAAAGTTAAAGAAGAGAAATACCATAATGGAGGGGATAAACATGTCCCCCAGGAATGAGGTGAATGGGGACCAAATGGAAATATGCTGAACTGAGAGATATATCCCTCAGAGGTGTCAGGAGGGGTGAGCATCTCCCCAGGAGTGTGGCAAATGGGCATCTGGGGATGGGCATCTCCCCAGGCATGTGACAAATGAGCATCTCCCCAGGGGTGTGGCAAATGAGCAGGTCTGAGGTTTAGTTGTCATATTGTCATCCAGTAGGGACATAAACAAACCATTCAAATGGAAATTAGCTTGATTTGACCAAATGGATATATGCTGAACTGATTGAGAGACATAAATAACACATCAACAGTTAGGGATATTCCTCAGAGGTGTCAGGAGGGGAAGGCACCTCCCAGGGGTGTGGGGAATGGGCTGAGGGTGTCCATACTCAGTAATAACAGCTTGATGTTAATATACTGAACTGAGGGACACAAATTGGCACCTCCACATGTTAGAAATTAGATGTCCCTCAGGGGTTGTGGGTAGAGACAGGGCGTCTTCCCAGGGGTGTGGGAAATAGGCTTTGGTTGTAACTTCTCAGGTCTAGGGGGAAAAAGTTCATAAGAGGTCCATACCTCTTGGTGACCCCTAATGGAAGGCCCAAATGAGACAATGAAGGTTTTTTAATTGTGACAAATGGAAAAAGATAAGCATGCACCAAAATGACTTACTTAAGCAAGCAGCCAGTGTGCTTAGTGGAATGAATATGGTATACTTACATCTCTGTATTTGCTCTCTGTAGATGTTGAATTACTAGCAGCATGCAAGGAGGAGTTCCATCGTCGTCTCAAGGTATACCATGCATGGAAAACAAAGAACAAGAAGAACCAATCAGCAGCTGCAGGAAACAAAGAACAACCAGTCAGAGCTCCCCAGGCTGTTGTACAAAGTGGTAAGATCTGACTTACATCTCCCTGAATTACGGTTTACAGGAGTGAGGAGAGTTTCTCTTCAGCTGATTTCCTCAGTTTTTGTTGCCAAAATTTATGTGTTTTCTTTTATTTTCAGCCCATATTTGGTGTTTTTACCCCAATTTACGCTGTTTTTCAGCTTGTTTTAGTAATTTTCCAAAAATGCACCAAAATGCGTGTTTTCATAAAATGTTATTTTTCTCAATTTGACCTGGACAAATGCTGCCAGTTTCAACAGGCCCAATTGCTCTAGCATCATTTACTATGGTGCTGATTCATTGATAGAGCAGAAACTCTGGTCTACAGTAAGAATTTCATTTGAACAAACACAGCAGTATGTGATCAGGTGTTCGTTCAAATGAAATGTAGACTGTAGTGTCAAGTTGCCTGCATATTTATGAATATTTATAAGCTCAACACATCTGAATATAATGAACATGAATAATGATACTGCATGTTGAGATCTTTTGCTTATCTTATCGTAGGAAATGTGCATAATCATAAATAATATTCATAACCTCATGGATATATATGTGATGTGTTTAATCCAATCACAGTTAATAAATTTGAAATGCACGTACGCAAATGCAGGTTATTGAAAAAGTATGACGGCGTCTTGTAACACAGTACAAAAGCACGCTTTACAATGACCACATTATGTGACGTGTTTGACCAATTTAACTGTATGATTGAGGTAAAGCAAACAAAATAAGGAGTTTTCTTTGTTGCCACCAAAATACTGTATGAATTCTGGCGTGATATCCCACCAGATTTTTACCCACAATGCACTCTATTTTGAATTACCGAACTTTCTTTGCACCTTTCATCATCACAGCTCAAGAACATCAACTCTTGCAACCTCTGATACCGGCACCATCGGCTGCTCCAGCAAACAACTCCCAGCGTTACTTCCGTGTGCAGTTTATGAGACCATCCGCTACCAATGCCAACGTGAAACTGAAGGGGTGGTGGTGCGCGCATTTTGATGGACAATGGATTGCTCGCCAGATGGAGCTTCATCCAGATAAAGTCCCTGTTTTACTTGTGGCTGGTAAGATACAAGTGTTATGGACTATTCCAGTTGAAATCCATACACCCCCTGTTTAAAACTTCATCTTAGTATTCCACACAGGGGTGTTAATTACAAATGGAGCCACTCATTCACTGTCGTCTGCTCCCAAATGGGATATTCCATTTGAAATCCATATACCCCTATGGAAGACATGACCTTAATCTTCCACACAGGGGGTGTGAATTTCAAATGGGCCCACCCATTCAGTGTCGTCTGCTCCCAAATGGGATATTCCAGTTGAAATCCATACACCTCATATCTAAGACATGACCATAATCTTCCGCACAGAGTATGTGAATTTCAAATTTGGTTACCTGAATGGGTGATTCCATTTGAAATCTATACACCCCCTCTGTGTGGGAGATTAATGTCTAGAATTCCATAGGGGGTTACGGATTTCAACTGGATTTGCCCAATGATTTTGCTTCTTGAAAACCTGCATTTATACATGGCCAAAAGCAATTGGGCTATTCCAGTTGAAATCTATATACACCCCAATGGAAGACATAACCTTAATCTCCCACACAGGGGATTGGTGTAGATTTCAAATGGAGCCATAGATTTCAAATGGAGTCACCAATTATAACCCCATTTGAAATTTACACTCCATGTGTGGAAGATAAGGTTTTGTCTTCAATAGAGAGTGCATGGATTTCAATTAGAGTATCCCATTGTTGCAAACATATGTACTACACGTTGTTTCACCATGAATGTGGTAGCGATGTCAGAGCTTTAACATTGGTTGCCCCACAAGCTGGGATTAGGTTAGAGCACACAATTTCCTGATCAGCAAAATTTACACCTCCGTCATCACCAACTATGAGGTGAAACAAGGTGTAATACTTGTTTTTCAGGAGCTTTGGATTTGAGAAAGTTTCAATGTTTAAATGACCCCAAACTATTCTCAATTATCAGTTTCATAAAATTATTATTATTGGTTGTAAAAAGATTGCTTAATTGAAATATAATGAAGGATTGAAGATTTCAGATTCAAAAGCCAATAGTGCCATTTTCAAACTTTAAAGTTAAGGTCACCAGCATCTGCCTTATCTGCAATTAAATTGACACCCTACTTAAAAAATTTCAGGGTAAATATTAAAACTATGATCAAAAGTAGCACATATCGTTGTTGGGCAGGAAAAACTCCTGTGTCATTGGCCCCTGAACATGTTTCAAGCAAAACCTCCCATGTAACCTGTTGGCAGTTTTGTTTTAAACATGTTCAGGGGCCACAAACACATAGATTTTCCTGCATTTTCTTAATATTTGACCAGTACTATAATTATGTGACACGATCTGCTCCATGACTCCATATTTTTGCCTTTATCTCAATTTTAAATTTGCCGCCTTTGGCCCTCTTGGACCATATATGTGACCCGTTCTGACAAAACCAGGAACAAGTCACATTTTTGACATTTCATGATTTTAATAAAAATGTAAGCACGGGACAGTAAGCTTCACAATGATACCAAAATCATATACATAGCATCAGTACTTTTCAAGATATGGATAATTTTGTAAATGATACCTTGATATTTTTCTACAGTCCCAAGGTCAAATACCAAGAACTTAAGATTCCAAAATTTGATTTTTTTTTTTGGGAATGTCATCTTTAAAAGGTCTATAACATGGCGACTTGTTCTGGGTTTTGTTGGAGCTGGTCACATATGTGCAATTGCCTATATCTCAAGTTAAGGAAGATGGATATATGGTATGATTTTTTTTTTTTTGCATCTTCATACGTTTCAGGTTGTTCCATATTTTAAACTGACGCTGTATCATACCCATTTTCTTCAATTTATTATGCAGGTAAAGACGATCTACAAATGTGCGAATTGAAACTGGACGAAACCGGTCTGTCGCGAAAACCAGGCGCCGAGATCCTAGAACGTGAATTTGATGACGAATGGAACAAGCAAGGAGGTCGTGAATACCTTATGACGGCTATACGAAACAAGCAGGCGCGTCCGACATACGCCACCGCCAAACTACAACGTTGAGAATTTATCGCTTCTCACCTTGTGCAAAATTCGTAGCCTGAAAGGGAATTAGATAGCATTATGTAGGAACAAATTTACAAGATATAAATATTGAAAAAGTATACGAAGAATAAATGTAATTTTTTATCACTATTATATATTGTTCTTATGTGTGCCCGGTATAATAGTATGATTGTATTTAATGGTGTATTTTTTTCTCTGAAAATCAATGTGTGTGTGTTAATTAGATGCTATATATAGTATAACACCGTAAAATGAACTTTTTGGTAGATGTTACCAATTGGACAGTAATACTATAAATTTATACAAAGAAATAATGATATGAATGGTACAAGGGATAATGGTCTATGATCATAAACATTATTTTCATGTTGGGTAGTAGAAACAGGGTTGCCAATAAAGTTCAGCCCTAATCGTGAGTCAAATAATACAAAAATGCGGCCAATTTTTCTCTTAGTCATTGGTTTCTATGGTATAGGATACTACTAGAAGTCACAGGAACCAATGTTGAAAGGTCAACCAACTTTTTTGTTAACCATTGGTATTTATGGTAGAGGAAATGTTCGAAAGTTGCCCAATTGGGCTACCAAATCAAGGGTTTGGCAACCCTGTGTAGAAATATGTCTCTGTGGACCATTCATAATATCTTCCCATGATGCAACATTCCAAGGAGCAATGGATACTATTACAACCACAGAGGAGTAAGATAAGACAGAGCGCGTACCACCAGTCAAAGTCTCCGCCTCATCCGATAATGAGGGCCGATTGTTCCATGAAATGCGACAGGCGAGACTGCTACGCAATTACCGCGTATTTTCATGGTCTATCACGTAATCGCGAAAGCACGCAACGCTCTATCGCGTATACGCGAAGGCACGCAGCGCTGGCGTGATTGTTTGACACAGCACGACCGAACAATCGGCCCTCATGAATATGCGAGAACTGGTACCATACAATACACGGGGACTTTGACTGGTGGTACGCGGTCTGTCTTATCTTATTCCTCTGTGATTACAACATAATAGTTTATTATTATGATAAGTGTTATCCAAACGCACCCAAGATACAATGTATTTTTCCACATTAAATTGAATAATGGAAAATGTGAAGGTCTTTCTCAATCAAAGTAGTACTAGTAGAGTATTTTGTGAAATTCAGTGTTTGAACACATCAAATTAATTTATATTATTATATTTATTCAAACTATATAATCACAAGTAAACACATATTACAATATATTTTGATAGTTTATGTACCTGCCCCATTTAAATAAGGTCTGGCTCTCACTGCCAAATAACTGGGCTATTCCAGTTGAAATGCATACACCCCCTATGCACGACATGTCCTTGAGGTGGTACTACACCCCTTGATAAATTTGTGACTATTTTTGCATTTTTCTCACAAAATAATAACACACTGGTAACAAAAGTGATGTATATTATAGGGGCAAGGAATCCAGTTACTACACTGGAATTTCAGTGACTCAAGACAAGCGGTATGTTATTTATGATCAGAAAAGAGGTACCACTAGAATGTACCTTATTTCTTAACATATATGAACTACTTGTCTTGAATCACTGAAATTTCAGTGAAGTAATTGGATTTGTTATCAGTGTGTAGTTATTTTTTGAGAAAAATGCAAAATTAGTCACAAAATTTATCAGGGGGGTAGTACCACCTTTAAGGTCATGTCTTACATAAGGTGTATACATCAACTGTAATAGCACATTGATTTGATGGAGTGTGTGATACAAGCTTACCATAAAATGTGTTCCATTTCAATGACAACAATGTCCATTGTGTTATGATAAACAATGAGATTTTTTATCAATTTTGGAATATTCTTTTGCCAAAATATCATTTTACAGGTTTTGAACTTTTACTATTGAGCTGGTAAGAATTTTTTTCTTGGTTTTAATTCCACATATGGGCTGTTCCATCCACACTCCCCCTGTGGAAGATTTTGGAAATATCTTTCACTTTCCTGCTTTCACTGAAGAAGTATGAATTTCAAATGGAACAAATGGAATTGTTGCTATTATTGTGATTGTTTGGCAGCTTTATTAAATGAATTGACCAAAATCATTTCATAATTTTTGCAATTCAAACACAGATACCTGTCTAAATTATCAAATTATTACCATTGTGTGTCAGCTCTAATCAATTAACTTATCATAAGCATTTCATTATTTGTGCAATTTAACTTGCTTGTGGTGTGATAATGCAAAATCAATCTGAAGTCAGAAATATTCAATTTTCAGTTTCTTATAGGATTCTAAACAGCATTTGTAAAGCTACATTTTGCAGAAAACCACATTGAATTTGGACAACCAGTTCAAAAGATATAAGCAGTTGAGTTCCAAAACAATAGAAATCAAAGGAAATACTTCCTTTGTTTGGCTATATCTCCAAATCTATATTTCCGACTTCGGACTGATTTTACTTGATCACATCGTATATACTTGTATCTTCAAATCAAGTCTATAGAAATTAAATTATATTTGAGTTGTACTTATTCTGTCACTATGATATCAACTGTTGGAGCAGTTGGCAGTTAACCCCATGAAAACTACCTGCCGATTGGCCAAAATGAATATTGTGTCCAATATTGAACCAATCAAGGATGGTATTAATAAGATCGTCTGCAAATGCAAGTTTGACCATAAACAGTTTAAACCCTAGTCATAATTGGCAATTGAAATGAGCATTTCAAGTTATCAACCAATCAGAAATGCTGTTAGATAACAAGTAGTGTCCAGGGGGTTAACCTTTTTGTGCTCCAATCAGCCACAACAGTTACATATTTTGTGCTCCAATCAGTTGATATTATTATAAAAAATGAGGAATTTGAGATGCATTTGGACAATGTGAATGTGTACATGCAGTACAAGACCAAATGAACTGAACCAAAACCGAGTGATTTGTTTGACCCCATAGGCCTACTGTACTTTATATTGGTTAATGTGTAGAAACACTTTGAGTTCATGCTACGTGCTTGACCGGATTCATTTTGTCCTGTACTGTAGTATCGATAGCCTCCTAAAAGAATTAACACAGAAGATGCTGAACTTCACCTTTTATTGTAGAAAACATTACTTACGTACACTGTATCTTATAATATGTGTATATGTGTCCCCATCTGATTGTGTGTGCTGATTTTTATATAGGGTAAGCTATATGTGACACAATCAAGGGAAATGAGTCGGATGTCGCAAATATTGATTTTGAGATATTGGCAAAGAAAGTGTTCAAATTCTTTTGTTTTATATTGTTTTATTGATTGATAAATTGTTGTAACTTTGCAAATGTCGTATCAACATGCAGTTTTCAATTTCTGAAAGCTCTGAATGTCTTCTTTAGAAACATATGCAAAACTCATTTTCGATCAGGGTCGACATGTGACTCATTCCCTTGATCATGTCACATAATAAAATAGTACCGTAAATGTAAGAATATAAGCTGCAGCTGAAACATGACTTAGACTAGTTCCTCAGTAGGCTTGATGCTGTGGTGTATACACGCCATGTTCTGAGTCTCATCTGAGTAGCAATAGGAAACTGGCTTATATTCTATCTAGTATTGGGCATATTGGTACTTGTCACTGGTGTAGTGTGACACACGAAGAACCTTGTATGTTTCACTGTGTTTTTGGTAACCAAATCTTTTATGTCGATAAAAATGTATGTTTTGTAAACCTTGTTGACAACTCGGCACTCCCAACTCTACCATACTTCAACTTCAAAATAAATATAATACTTTTATCAAACAAATGTGTTGTTAAAAAGTTATGTCTGCATTGTATTCATAACCATATTGTGTAACCCTAAAGTTTGGTATTTTAACCATAGTGTTTATGGAACTTCAGTCAAGGAAAGGAGGGTTGGCTCACTTTTGAGTATGTGGTACAGGCCCGTCTACCCTACCCTGTGTTTTATGGAAATGTTTACATTGAATCCTCCATTCTAACCTATATTGGGCTTATACTATTTGAAATCTACCATGTGGGAGATTTAAGACAAGTATTTCACACAGTCGGAGTATGTTTTTCAAATGGAATTGGCTAGGGTGAAACCCATAGTCTCCCTATATATGACTTTATCTATATCTTGCACAGCTGGAGTGAGTATTTCAAATAGAAGTTACCCAATTGTCTATTCCATTTGAAATCCGTACTCCGTCTGTGGAACCGCCTCCTTTTGGCAAAATAGGCCACTTTTTGTTCTTTTTGATCACTTTTTGGCAATCCTAACCGTAAACACTGGGTTCAAAGGGTATTGTAGAGTTAGGCCAATATTATCAGTAAAATTGTAAAGGATGCCATGGAAGATCACTGCAGGGTAATTTCATATCGTTTTATGGTTTATAGCCTGTGAAGCATCTTGTGCAATTCATTTGAACGTGGGGAGCAACATTGGCAAACTGCCTTTGCACTGTAAGAAAAAATTGTAACATCACCCTCTGTAGTTGTAAAATAGAAAAGGATAGTTTCTAGTTAGATGGTATTCATCATTATGCAGTAATCACAACAATATGGACCACAATGGCCTCATCCCAATGGCATAGTCCAATAACCTCAATTAAACAATCATAGTGCAAAAATTGACCTCAAGTTGCGGAGTACGAGTTTTTGTACTCAAATTTTCAAAGGTCATTCAATGAATGTACAAATGTATTGGGGTTAAAGAACTGTGTACTATTACATGAGAATGTTTTGGATCCTAGTGTATCATCCACTGTTGATAATCTTCCCTTGGATTTTAACCACATTATGAAGTAATCATGTCACTTTATCTATGCATTGTTGTAGTCTACTAGATTGTATTCATAACTGGCTCTGTCCTAGTGCCTTCTCATTTATATTATTATTTGTGTTCAATTTGATGACATATTGTTAAAACTGAAAACATTCCATGTTGGTAAAGTACAATTGTAAGAGGTTCTTGGCTATTTGGAATTACCATTTTTTTAAAGGAAAGATAAATAATTCCAGTGTAAGAATTTAGAAAAGTCAATGAATTATTAAAATGTCGCCCTCGCTTGATTTTTCTTCAACTTGCGCTGCAACTTGCGCTATAATTTGCAGAATTAATTTATTATTCATTAAATTCTGAAGCCAGTGGTATCAACTGTAGTTTGTCCACTGGGCTATTCCATTTAAAATCCACACTCCCACTGTGGAAGATTTTGGAAATATCTTGCACAGGGGGAGTATGAATTTCAAATGGAATGAGCACATTAGGCAGCTCCATTTGAATTTCATACTCCCTCTGAGAAAGATTCAACACGAATCTTCCACAGAGGAAGGGTGAGTTTTAAATGGAGCTGCTAATGTGTTCATTCCATTTAAAATTCATACTCCCCCTGTGGAAGCTATTTCCAAAATCTTCCACAGGGGGAGTGTGGATTTTAATGGAATAGCCCATTACATATACTGTAAGGCACACCCAAGTAATATAACGCAATTGGTGAACTTTGACCTGCATGAAATAAATTGTCAATCTATGTGATGGTTAACCAAAGTGTATACTAATATTACTGCTCTTTCTTGATGTCGTGCTGTGCATTATATTTTGTATACTTATATTTGATAAAACTATTTGTATTATATGCCAGATTCAAGATGACCATGATGTAGGCCTACATAATGTTCTAAAACAGATTACTCATACAAAAATAACCCTGTGCAGGGATGCAAGTTTTCCGGAAATTTTCGGATTTCCTGAAATTTTGCCACATGATAAAAAAATGTAAACAAAATTAATATTGTTTTAGTTATTTTTTAATTTCCAGAATTGGATGATGAAATTACGCTTTAAACTACAGACAAATGTTCTTACATCTGAACTTGTGACTCTTCAGTTCGTTTGGGCTATTCCAGATTAAATTTATGGGAGACATGACTTTAATCTCCTACACTCCCCCACATGGAATCACCTCCAAATCTGGACCCCGCACACCGTCATCATCCCTATATCTTCGTGTTAAAAATTGCCGTGATAGTACGATGAATCCTCACGCTTTTCAACAACTACGCATGGTGATTTTATTCGAGATAGGCCGTGCAACTCAGGCTAAGCATACAATTTGAGATTTTGAGCGCCTGCCACACTGTTTCTATTCTATGTTTTACGATTTTCGCATGATCAATATATGGCTGGCAGTAACGCCATAACGTGGAGCTGCTACGCGTAGCTTACTTTTTCTCATGCGAGCTAAATTGACCAATCATGTTAGATCTTTTCATTACGCTGGAGCCAGTGGATGCATCCTCGTTCCAGAGAGAAAAACTAAACCACGACCAGTTGTACAGGATCAATACAATTGTTTGATTAGTGTATAGTCAATGTTACCTTGCATGCATGTGTCATGTGTGTGGCGTGTTTGTTTGTTTGTTTGTCTGTGTCAGGCCAGGATCACTGACACCCACGGTACTGATACTCTCATACTATCACGGTGATCATATTGTTGAATGTTGTTGACTTAAAATAATCATGATGCAGTCATGTCTACAGTAGAACTCACCACGACCTTTGAAGGACTTAAACCCTATTAAAAGCTATTAAACCAAGATAACACTCAATGAAAACGGCTCAACTATGTTACATCAGATCTTCTCTGGTTAAATACATACTGCACTTGTGTCTGTTTTACCTGTGCAATGAGCAATGAGCTGGTATTATAGTTTCAGTTGGGTGAACGATTATAAAGCTTAACGCAAAGGTAACAATACTGTGGGCTTTTGTTTACTTAAATGAGACAATAGTCTGCTTATTGTTAACCAGCGTTCTTGAAAATGAGAAGCTTAATGACTTAACACGGTTTAGAAATAATTTCTTCATATTTTTTGGTACAAAAGTACCAATATTTCCAAACACCTAAATTAGCTAAAAATTTAGGACATGTTACAAAACTATATTTTCTAGAATTTCAGAGAATACTTTAAATATTGGCGGTTATTTTTTACACAGTAGTGACGTCAACTAGGCAATGGCCTATACTTCTAACATACACTATTTGTAGAGGTCACGCGTCAATGGTGAGCGCACTGAGTATTGTGTATAGGAAAACGGACAGTAACTACAGTATGTATGGCCTACTACTAGTATATAAAGTAAATCCGAACTGGTTTGCAGTTTGCTGAAGGTCGAATTCAGGGACACCGCATAAGTTATACAAATTAGCTCCCGGCGATACACTGCAGATCGCAGAACTGTGTGCATAGTTTACCACCACTCTGCCTAGCTATATAGTTATGTACAATACTGTATGAGTTTCTTATGAGTGCATGTCCATCTTAATAATAAGTCAGTTCGTACTTTTCATAAACTACTTTTTTTTTTTTTTTTTTCGTGATCGAGGATATCTTGCAACTACGTTGGCGCTTCGTCTGGCAAATTCTTAATGAATAAATTCGCTTCACGTAATGAGTAAGTCGTAGGGCCTACTTAATTAGTCAGTTTTACCTCCGAGTAATGAAAAACTCTAACATGATCTTGATTGGTCAATTTGGCTCCACGGAGCAAAAAGTCAGCTACTCGTAGCAGCTCCTTGTTGTGGCGGTTGCGGCCTACCATATCAGTATCCCATATGATATTTCTATTGCAAGAAAATTTTATTTGTTGTCGGGTTTTATCTTAAATACACTAACTGGAAATTAAATACACTAATTAGTGAGGACCGGTATTTTGCTGTGGATATGTTTAACTGCAATTTGCGGGTAAAAAATTTGAAATCCTGAGTAAAAATTTTGATCATATTCAACTCTTTGAGAAAAAATGTATATAAAAGAATGCATGTAAAATCCAGCTGCAATACAATGTACATTATTGACACACTATCACTCTCTTTATCTACGGCAATAATAGAATATCGATTTCAATCGAATTGAATATGATGCTCAGTTTTGAGTTTATAGTTGACTACTAAGCGACCTAAGCGATCGATTGCTAGCCAATCAGATAGAACTCCTTTTCTTGCGTTAGTGAAATACCAGTCGCCTGTCAGCTCACCAACGGAGTATTAAATTTATATTTATCGAATAGGAAGTCGACACTGTGCCCCGTTTAGGACTATGCAAACAGGGTCATCTGAATCCATACTCAATATATCAACATACCAAGGACATTTCTGACATTTTGTTTGTGTATTTTTGTTTATATGGAATTTAACCTAGCAACTATGGACGTTATATCTTCATACGATAGAGGACGTATTTCCCGAATACATTTGTGATCGTTTGCAGACCTTCTTAAAACGAAGACGGTCGCCCATTGCAGCGTGTGCCACGGTTCAAATCTGAAGTGCAATTGAGTGTCCTCATTTGCTGGGAGTGCAGGCTTTGAATGGAGTCACTCATGCAGGTAACCCATTTGAAGTTAAAGTCATGTCTTCCATAGAGAGTGTATGAATTTAATAATAATAATAGTAATAATAAATAAAGCATTTGTAATGCGCTATTATCTAGAAAATTAAATCTAATCCAAGGTGCAGAAAACTAGATACAAACACAAACAAGAATACAAGTGTATATGAAAACAAGAGTCAACAAAAAGTATAGCTGAATAAAAACAAATCAACTATCCAAATTGTTAGCTCCCTATACAATTTCATACAAAATACAATCAACATGAACCAAAGAATCCTTAATACATGTAAAACAAAAATAAAGAGTATGATAAGCAAATATTAGTTGACATACGCAGTATTGAATAAGAAAGTCTTGAGTCCAGATTTGAACTGGTCAACAGAAATTGATTGTCTCAGATTATAGGGAAGCGAGTTCCAAAGTTTTGGTGCAACAGTAGAAAAAGCATGGTCTCCCAGAGAATAATTAGATCGCGGAATTTTTAATAGACATTTGTCTGACGATCTTAAGAGTACGTGAATTTCAACTGGTATAGCCCATTATATCCTTAGAGTGCCCATAACAGTTCTGGTTCTAAGCTCTCGATGCAAATCCTGTGAAATGCAAGTCATCATGCAAAAGGCAGTACATCTTATGTCATCTTTGCATTATGTGTTTTTATGCAAACCAAAAACTTGTTTAAAGGCACATTCATAGATTTTGTTTTTCTACATTTTTTTTCTTCAAGCATGTCAAAAGATAAAGATGATGAGAAATCGTTTTGGTACGTCATTTAAATCGTAATTGTTGTTGCTTTAAGGGCTCTGTCACCCACTTTTGCACAGTATTTTTGTAGGACCTGAGAGCACATCAGATACACCAAATTGCCGTTTGTAACAAGGAATATCCTTCTGATATCAAATAATTTTGATTTTTTGAATTTGCGATGTAATACAAATTTTGTGGTAAATTATTAAAAATTGATATTTAACAGTCCTCGAAGTAAACTTTAGTCTAATAATCTGTACTTTTATCAAACAAATGTATTAAAATTGATATTTAACAGTCCTTGAAGTAAACTTTATAAATCTAATAATCTGTACTTAGAGTGTATGTAGCTGGGATGAAAAACCAACCATCATATGAAAATTTTCTAACCTTTCGTATTGAAACCCAGAAGCTTACAACAGCACAATATTCACACAAAATAGCTTAAATCCTTTCACAGACACACTAATGAAAGTTACAGCATCGTTGGACAGGAAAACCCTCCTATGTGCTTGTGGCCCCTGAACATGTTTAAAACAAAACTGCCAACAGGTTACATAGGTGGTTTTGCTTTAAAACATGTTCAGGGGTCAATGACACAGGATGTTTTTCCTGCCCAATGATGACAGGATCCTATAATTGTCACAAAACATGCTTTTTTTTTTGATTAAATAAAAAAAGAAGTTGCTGCAACTTTCATTTGGTATTTCATCGTGTTAAATTATGAATCTATCATATCATTATCATGGAAGTCAAAATAACCATATTCTATGAAAATCACCTCCATAAAATCTTTGAATGTGTCTTTAATTAAACTAAAATGTAGATAACATCAGAAGGAAGTGGAAATTTGTCTATCATACGATCTCTGTTATCAATGATTCTGTGTGAATAGTGATAATCAGTAAACACTTGTGTGTGTGGTTTTTGTATCTTATTTACTCTTGTATGTTGCGTGCATATAAACCAGGGACTGTAACTGAGGCCAACAAAATTATTTGGTTTTCCACAGACGAACCCTAATTTCTAAAATTACAAAAAAAAGTTTTTATTGTACAAAAGAATATCGCCCCTAGTTTTGGAAATTCCAGATAAAGGGTTGTAGATTTTTTTCTTTCTTTTTTGACACCCTGAGAAGATTATTTAAATATTTTTTTCACACATGTAAACTGTTTTAAAACATAAACATTTTTATTAAAGGTGGCAACCCTATTGGTTTAAGATATGGATTGTCTTCAAACTTGCATATAATGTCAAATATCATCCCTTTTATGCATCCATGTTAAAAAAACAAGAACATTTGAGCATGTAAGTTTGCAATTTTACCAACCCAAGTTATCAGCCATTGGGCTATTCCAGTTGAAATCCACACTCCCCCTGTGGAAGATTTTGGAAATATCTTTCACAGGGGGAGTATGTTTTTCAAATGTAATTGGTCAGGGTTAATCATTTTGAAACCTATACTCCACCTGTATTATGGCTTTACTTATATCTTACACAACTGGGTGAGTATTTCACCCAACTGTCTATTCTATTCTATTCGAAACACGTACCCCCTCTGTGGCAAAATCTCAATTTTAGTACACCCCTGATCAACCTTGGTATTACTAACCCACATCAAATGATAATGTCAACAATAGCTTGGCATGGTGTTGATGTTTGATCAATGTTTACTCTGTGTAAAAGTTCAACTCATTATGACTCAACATGTTTTCTATTTATCAGACTCATGTACCTGTCAAAAATGGACATGTCTGTCAGCCACTGCCATTTATTATGACCACTTTTAAGCGCGCTTCAGACTCCATATTGTACGTACAATATTGTATGTACAATACTTTTCGTGACGTCAAAAAGTATTGCACGTGCAATAAATAGTATGTACCGGAAAATATTATATTGTGCTACAATCGTTGGTTGCTTAATTGATACGTAGTTGCCAAATTTCTAAGAGTGGTAAATTTAGTGAGTGTTCGTGGTAACGGAATGATGAACATCTTTTTATGTCTTTTGTATTCAACTGTACTTAATATTAAAAGGCCTATTAATACTAACGATATCAATAATATTAAAATTGTAATAATAATATAAATGGCGCATTCAGTTCTTATTCATTTATTTATAGATTTATTTATTTAGGCCTATTTGTTTATTTATTTATTTGTTTATTTATTTATTGATTGATTGGTTGATTGATTGATATTAATATTAAAAGGCCTATTAATATATACTAACGATATTAATAATATTAAAATTGTAATAATAATATAAATGGCGCATTCAGTTCTTATTTATTTATTTATAGATTTATTTATTTAGGCCTATTTGTTTTATTTATTTATTTGTTTATTTATTGATTGGTTGATTGATTGATATTAATATTAAAAGGCCTATTAATACTAACGATATTAATAATACTAAAATTGTAATAATAATATAAATGGCACATTCATTTCTTATTTATTTATTTATAGATTTATTTATTTAGGCCTATTTGTTTATTTATTTATTTGTTTATTTATTTATGTATTTATTTATTGATTGATTACTGATTGATTAATTGATTTAGCGATTCATTTATACTGACATTTAGTCATATATTGATTTAGTCAGTTTCTTAAGTATTATTTGTAGGCCTATGTATTTATTCTGGTTTTGATTTGATTGATACTGATATTTTTATTGTTTTTTAAAGTTTTGGCATATAACATTATACATTATGTTGTGTTATGAATTTGCAACAGCTTTTTACATGTTGATATCGTTGAGGCATGTTATGATGGTGTATGTTATAGACCTACTTATGATCATCCCAATACATCCATAAACGTGTTAATGTGAAACGAGATTACTTGAAATATATATTTCAGAGTTGAAAGCGTTTCAACTACGAACATAATTCTAAAATATGTCTCTCTGATTGGTTGATTGTCAAGAGGATTACGGCATCCTCAAAGCCTCTTGCTGTAATTCTCTAATCGATATCTATTATAGGACCGATCTTTTGAAATCCATACAACCGTGTCAAATGAAATAGTCTCGGATCATAGTTTGTGGACGATACAACATTGATACGTCAGATTTCGGAATTGTATTAAAAATAGGCACAAATCACATTGAAAACAGGTTGAATGCTGGCAAAAGTAGATAAAGTAACTATGGGTCGAATTTACATTAATCAGTGTCCTGGGCCAGGATAACATTTAGGACTCCTTCGCATTCTAAAACAATACTTTGAACACCAAATGTCCTTGCTTTCATTTTCTCATTTAATTTGTTTTAATTGTAATTAATTTCTTTGTCCACTGGCTCTGTGGTAAATCCGGTATTGCCCAATATTTATCGCCCATTACCCGTGTTAATCTATTTATTTATTAAAATGCACCATCTATTAAATTCCTGTAATACAATGTATAGGCCTAGTGTATTTGATAACAAATTTGTTTTTATTTTTATTGGAATTTGGGTGCCATTACACGATTTCATATATATAAAATATGTTTGGGCATGGCGGAATTAGTATATGATTAAAGATAGACATACTCTTAGGCCCCCCTTTTTTAATGTTTGTATATTATTAATATTAATATTTATGTACAAAATGCAAACGAATGTATATATATTTGATTGTTTTGTAAACATTAAATTTGATGTTTACTCATAATTATGTCTGGAAAGTCAGGGAAAAACTAAGCAGCATCGGTATTTAGTTTCCTGGGAAAGTGGATCAGATGAGCAGTGAGTAAAAGCATTCGCCCTAAATCTTTATTTGATTTTTATCTTTTTATGAATTTATTAGGCCTACTGGTAAAGTGCAGAAAAAACCTCAAAACGCACTCTAGGATTTTTCATCAGCAGCAGTAGAAATTTATCTTGCATAGATTTTCTGGTGTCCTCGCTTGGATCTAGCAAACAATGAACCGTCAGGGTTATAGCGCGATTTAATCTGATTCAACTAGTCGTGGCACGTATATTTATTGCACGTGTAATACTTTTTGACGTCACGAAAAGTATTGTACATACAATATTGTACGTACAATGCGGAGTCTGAAGCTAGCCTTATAGTGCGCCTCCAATTGAAGATTTACTGCTATCTGCTATTACATAAGGTATAGACCACTTGACATCATTGTTTATCAACTAAGGTGAAAGGCGAGGGACTGGTCTATTGATATGATTGAACGATTTGCTACACTGTTCAATTACTTTATTGTACTATATGAGATGTGGCGGGCGATTTAAAATGCTTGTGCCCTGAGCAAACTATGATGCGTACGCACACTGCCGGGCCAATTGCCATAATTAGCACGCATACTGCCGGGCAATGATGTCACTTGTCAATTGGTCTATACCTAGGCCTACATTCAATATACACATAAAACTACATTCGAAGATTTTACACATACTATGCACTACTAGTTCATTCATAAAAATGTGTTCTGATAAATCTCAGATAAATGGATAGGTACAGCTTACATACTATCTGTAAGTCTTAAAATGAGGGCGCCCTAGATAAGTGGTTGTTACATTTAGGCGGTAGACGGCCGTGCAGGCTGCATGCATTTCGTTTGGAGCAATTTTATGTTGTTGTTTTTTTGGTTTTGAGAAATGCAATAATGTTGGAATCAGCACTAAGATAATAAAGTAATTTGAGGCATATTTTGTGGTGTGATCAAGCAGGCGGCGAGTGGCATGATAGAGCCGGCAAGTGGCATGATAGAGCCGGCAACTTGTGAAACCGGCCGGCCGTATAACATTTTCCATATACTCGGTTAGTATTGTGAGGTTCATTATCGAACCCCAAAGGTTTTAGCTTGTATTTATATTATTAATTAACATAGGCCTATTTGTTTGTGATATTGCAAACGTTTTAAAATTTCAAAATAATCCCATTCAATTACACGGTTGACGATGGAAATTTGCTTAATTTAGAGAATGCACGGTGCATACCACCTGTGATCAAGCAAAATCAGTCTGAGGTCAGTCATTATACAATTTTCAGTATCTTATTGGTGTAACAGCTACAAAGGCTTCCAGATACCAGATATATATTTTTTGCCAAATTTTCTGACTACCCCCCTCCCCCTTCGGGAACAAGTCATCAACAACATTTGTGTCAGCCCCTTCCCATGTTGAAAATCTTCTGAAGCCACATGGCATACTTCTTTTTAATGGGATAATATTAATACAGGTATGCACCAAAAATGGAAAATATCATGATTTGAGGTAATGATATTTGAGGTAGCCAGATTCCTCGAGAATACAGTTTGCATAAAGCAGCTATTTATTAAATTCACTAATACAGTCACACAACAATGAAAATGATAATTAAAAGTGAGTGGTGAGATATTTGTATATATGGGGGTGTGGGGTGAGGCTGTCAATTAGGTCACACCCCTGTACTCATGATACTATAGGCACAAATCTTGATGTTTTAAATGTTAATTATTATAAACTACAACTAACTTGTATCATTAGGCAGAGGCGTCGTATTTAGCATTAGCTTTGGATATATAATTATCTTCTTTATAATTTCCACCTGACTTACCTGGGTGACAAATCACTAATGTTAAATAGGGCACCACCGCCTAATGTCAAGTTTACTGTCATAGCATATGGGGTGTTCACAGATTTGGGGTCAAAGGTGAATAGATAAACAATACAAGTGAATAGATAAATAATAAGAAAGCACACAGTTCAAGAATACATTTAAAAAGATTTGAAATTTTTAAAAGAGGTATAAAGTCTTGATGTTTCAAATTGTGTCTGCAAAATGTGACATTTCGAGTGGGTTATTAATAGATTATGAAAATACAGGTAATTGTAGATATTTTAAGCTATTTTGCAAATCTTAGAAGCAATTTGGTTATATTTTAATGAATGTTAAAAAGGACTAAAACAAACAAATTGAAACACAAAATGTTTCTGAAAAACCACTAAAAAGTCAATGTTGTTGCACTGAAACGAAAAATGATGTTAAGTATTAACTAAAACTAAATTGTATCTATTTGACTGTCAGAGCACAAAATGAATAGATAATATGAAATGAAAACACACAGTTCAAGAAATACATTAAAAATATTTGAAATTTTACAAAACAGATGGTCATCATGTATTTCATTGTCTTGTTCAAGATGTTCTGATGTAATAGTTGTGATGTCATAGGTTACTAATTTGTGATATTAAAATGTATAGTATGATATCACTATGGACCACAAATGGCCTCATCCCAATGGCATAGTTCAATAACCTCAATTAAACAATCATAGTGCAAAATGTGACCTCAAATTGCAGACTATGAGTTTTTGTACCCAAATTTTCAAAGGTCATTCAATGAATGTACAAATGTATTGGGGTTAAAGAACTGTGCCCTGATAGATGAGCATGTTGTGGATCCTATAGTGTATAGTACATTCACTGAAACCAATGTGCCTGCACAAGGTATTAATACGATTAATGATGATGGAAATAAAACAAGAAAACAAAACAATGTAAAATTGCTCTTCATATGTTTGTTTGTGTGTGGGTGTGTGTGTGTGTGGGGGGGGCATACCCTTCACAGGGAGGTTGAAACATCAATTTTTGGTAGGTATCTCCCTCACCCCCACCCTGAATAGGAGATGGTGCGTCTTTAGGGGCAGATGGCATACCAGTAAAGAAAGAGTGACTGAATTAGGTGACAGAAACTAATTGTTCGATCTTTCGATCGAATATCCATGATTGGTCAATCATTTTTATTTATGAAATCAATTGATTGACTATTACTAATTGTGATAACATATGAATGTTAATACAGACCTAAAGTCTTGATTTTGGCAGAGTATCTTTGTTTACTACATTACAATCGTGTAAAAACCACTGCAATTTTTTCAGTGAGGGCGTTCTCCTCAGCAACTGTTATAATGTGGCTTTAATGCCAACCATCGAAGCAGCATCGACGGTCGATCCAATTAAGATCGAACAAATTTGGTCCTGGTGCCTAATCAAAATCAAGGCTCTTTCATCAGCACTCTTGTTTGGTCAAATTTAGGGGCTCTATCGGAGCTGTGTGAGCGGGATGTTGTCTCATATCCCTGCCCTCTAAATTACAAGGATTTAAAATAAATCCTTATGGATTATAATTAGGGACCAATCAATTTTAGATTTAAAATTTATCTTATAGATTTGAATTTTAAAGATTTCATTTTAACTCTGTAAGATTTAATTTTCAATCTGTAAGATTTAATTTTAAATCTAATACTTGATTGGTCCCTAATCACAATCCTTTAGGATTTATTTTAAATCCTTGAAATTTAGAGTGTACCCTATACTTGTGTGGAATTATGTATACGGTCAATTCCAGCAAAAATGGGACAAAATTCTCTCTGGGTATGTATTCAAAATGTTTTGTATTTCGACTCAAGTCTTCTCAGATGAGAAGATCATTCTGGGGAAATCATTATGTGAAAGTGCCATAGGATTAGAAAATCATTTTTCTTGCTAGTCCAAATAAAGTATTACATGATGTGCATATATACATGTATGCATGTTACTCACGAATTTAAGCTTATTTTACATAATTGCCTCTAGAGCCCACTGTAAACTTCTGCGAATTCAATCGTTTTGCATAATGAAGATAGATCACGTAAACATGTTTCCAACGGTAATGGTTTCATTTTGATTGATAATTATAGGCCGTATAGAACTATGCGCGCATATGGTGCTTTATATTTGAATTCGTGGGTAACGCTAATTCAAACCATTATAACTTTCTTTATAGTGGCTATATGGTCTATATGCCCAACGAGAGCACATTGGATGGACGTGACATGATATGCTCCATCAATATCGTGATTTCCTTTATAGTGATAAGTGAAAGTGGGAAGTTCACAAAGAGAATTTTGCCCGCTTTAGCTGGAATCGGCCATACCCCATGAATCTTTGTGCATGGGGTTCGAATTAATTGGGAGCCCATATTATAAGCTAAAGGTCATTAGACCCCATGCACACTGTAAACCCGGGACTCAAATCAGAAGTGTTTAAAAAATAAACACCGACAGGTATCCAATTGTTACACTTTTTAAACACTTATAAGTGTTTACCACAGCTTGAACAACTAAACACTAACTTAAACACTTAAACGCTTGAATAAACACAGAGAATATTTAGATTCTAAACTTACGAGTATGTATATGTTTAATTTTGAAAATAATAAAACACTTCGATTTAGAGTGCACTGCAAAAACAGTGATTAAACACTTTTCTAAACACATTCTTGCCTTCACTTTGTAAACTTGTTACTAAACATGTTTAGAGCTGTATTGGACAATGTTTAGCCATTGAATTTTGCATGATGTTTAGGAATTTGATATGCGGGCCTATTAGTTATGTTGGAAGAAGGGCCTATCGTGTACCCTCGGAAATCAGCTTCTAATCACTGAAGTTGAAGCAAATTGTAAAACTAAAAGCTGCAGTTTTATCCTACATTCTTAGTGGGGGGGGCAGTTATTGGGGTGGGGTGGGTGGGTGGGAGTGGATAGCAATTTTGGCAGAAAGATATTTAATAATTTTATAAATCTCATGATATGTAGCCCCGGGATGTAGCCTATAGGTCTATTATGTAGCTGGGATGAAAAAACCCGTCCATCGTATGAACATTTTGACCTTTCGTATTGAAGAATATAGATGTAAGTTTTTCCAAAAAATCTAAACTTTTAATATGCCCGGGGCTATGGTCTATGGGGTTTTGGTTTTGGTTTACGTTTTAATAACATTAAAATTTGAGTTGGGCCTATAGGCCTAAAGGTCGTGAAAACGTTTTGAAAATGTTTTGCACAGGCCTGTAACCAGGATTTTTTTTTTGGGGGGCTGATTTTGAAAAAGTGGACTTTTTTCACAATTTGGACCTTTTTTGACCAAAAAGGCGTAAAAAAAAACCCCAATGGGATTTTTTGGGGTCAAAAAGGGGAACTTTTTGGGCATTTTGGGATGGGGGGGGGCGATTTTGGTCAATTATCGGGGTGAAAATGGCTTTATTGCGACAATGTGCGCGCATAGCCCGCAAATATTTGGTATTTTACACTATTTTGGTGGAAAACAGGCTATTTGCCCCTTTTCTTTTCCATTGCCTTCCCGATTTTCTCTTTTATTTTTGTCAGACCACTTTTCTCTTTATTTTTTTTGTCAGGGAGGGGAGGTACTCTGCTCCCTGCCCCCAACTATACGCTACTGCTTTTGCAGCAAAAAAAAATTACCCCTTTTCTAGAAACCACCTTTGCAATCAAATTTGATTTTTTTTGCACTAGGCCTACTTTATAACTTGACTAATGCTTTCAAAATCAAAAAGAAAAATTGAAATATCTCATTTAAGTGCCTACCGTACTTTTTTAAGTATGATTTTTAATTAAATCGGAAGGAATAATCTTTGATTAAATTCGGCAAAATGCCATTTTCGGCCATTTTTTGTGTATTTCCGAAGCTACAACTTTTGTTAATTAAAATGATTTTTTTTTTCAAACAAAGTGACCCCAAAACAGATCCTTTTGGTTTTAATAGTTTAAGAACATTCAAGGCTTCTAATATACATCAAAAAATTAAGACAAAAGTATTTTCCCAAAATTTAACATTCACTTGTTCGATTTCAGGAAGGGAAGGTGGTATAAGGGTCAAACAACCACCAAAATATGTAGGGCCTATATATTTTTACCCACACTAGGCCTATAATGTCATGCCAATAACTCAATTTCAGTCATTATTATTTAAGAACTGCTTTAAGTTTTCAAAAATGTTTTTGAATTGAATGTTAGGCCTATCATATGCAAATGTTTTGTTTGTTTGTTTTTGTCTTTCTGTCTGTCTGTCTTTCTACTTTCTTTCTTTCTTTTTCTTTATTCTAATTTTGTTTTAATTTTTACTGTTGGTAAATTATGTTTCAAAATAATTTTTTTTTAATAGGCCTATTTATCTTTAATAAGATCTTTTATTTGTAAGAAGTTTTATTTTTGCATGTTGTCTTATTTTGATGTTGTCTTTGTTACTCTTTAGGTTTCTTTGTTTATAAATCTATGCACTGCGCTCGCGACTGTTTCCCATTACTTTTTGATAGCCACGCATAATTTCTCTCTCACTCTTTCTTTTTAATTATTATGATTAATTATTGTTCTTCTTGATGTAATATTTTCTCAAATATCATTTATGTTAATATACATAGACATCAGCTGATTTGAACTTTCTAGAGTACCTGCTATTATTTACGCGGATAAACCGCCACCGACGGTTATAATAATTTAGTCGACCCTTCCTTTGATCATATATTCAGGGATCTACACTGCATACTGCAAATGCAGCTTAAGTGGTGATGGAAAAATGGGACATAAATACGATGAAAAATGTATGAAAATATCATACTTACACATTTATTTTACTTAAAATACTTAAAGGTGTATTTGAAAATCAGCTTTCCAAAATAAGTTGGATGTTTTAGAGCGTTTGCGATGAGATATTGCAGAATTAAATAAAGTAGTAATTTATGAATGACAGCTGAAAAGTGAACATTTCTGAGAGATCCCTTGTCTGACGCAATCTGCGTACTGACAGAGGTGAAAGGTCATACCGCCAATCCGGTTATCTGATTGGTCCATGCGGAGGTGTGTCTACATAATTAATGATAATGAGCTGAATACGGATTTATTGATAAATGTGCTCACATGAAGTGTTGATAAGGATAACAGCATCGACTTATAGCAGCGCTGATTTATTGATATTTTGATGAATTTCCATCGGATTTTGTTCAAACTATCTATCAGAAGACTGCCACAACTGGCTTTTGTGTCTTCCTTGTATATGTTTACTTCAACAAATCTAACGGGAGTGATTTTACAGTGAATATAACCACGAGGGTAATACAGGAAACCGTTCAGTACGTGCGATTCGTTCACACACAGTGTTGCTTTTGTCTGCTGTTGTTTTCTATGGGAGATACCCGACGCTGACTAATTCAACGTCTTTTTGCACGGAATTCCCCAATTTCGTGCAGCTTTTACACGTGGATATATCCAGGACGACCTGGGAAGTTAAAAATTTATTTAAGGTTTGTGTTTGATGGCCGAAAAGGTTGGATTTCTCGCCGGGGATCCTGACTCACGATGGGTTTTGGGCCGTATTGCCACTCGAGATAACATCGAAAGATCACAGGCTATAGATCAGCTGGCTACCTGGCTCAAGGGCTTGCTAGAATCCCCATCTGAACCTGGAGGAGACCCACCAGCAGAAGCTGAAAACTGTTTGGCTGGTGCTTGTTGTAAGATTGACCAAGCTCAAACTAATCATATAATTCTTGTGAAACATCTTGCGAGCATATTGCGATTATCAATGCAATGTCCGTTCATCGATGTGAAAGAAAGATGCGGTGATATTTTGGTTGAGTTTAGGGTAAGTATATAAAGAATTCATGCAACACATTGTACAACCAAAAGGCTAACTACTAGTAGCAGTATAGAAAAATTATTAAATTCGTGTACATCTTGGTCTTGGAACATACACTTGCGTGGCTGTGCGTAGTATTAAAGCTGTTGTACGCAGATAACATCGCTATATACATGTATATAGCCAAAATAATAGATTCTCGATCATTTATTATTATTTTGGCTATAATATGGATGCGCAGAGAAGCGTTGTACGCTCGCGTATTAATAACATGATTAGTTGCAGAATAACAAGCGTACTAGTGATGTACACGAATTAAATAATATTTGCTATAGCAGCAGTAGTAAAGTACAAACACAGCTATCCTAGAAAGCGCCAGGTAAAAATAAATGCAAGATTCTGTTAAAAAAATTGGCACTAAATTTTATTTTTAAAGTCACAGTGTCCATGGCATCATGTTCGTGAATGTTTGTGTGACTGTCATGACTGTAGTGTCATGATGTCTGACAGCTATTAATTCAAGTACTGATCACTCAAATTGTAGTGGTACTGGTGTAGTAACCAACCAAGTACAGAAGGAATCTTGCATTTTGCTCCATGCTAATATTTGTTTGCCTATTTTTGCATTTTTCTCAAAAATCATCGCGCATTGGTTGCAAGTAAGATATGTACGGTATATTATTAAAATAAGGGCAAGGACTACAACGTGAACTACTGCACTGGAAATTTTATTTCAGCACAGACGTAACAGTTGTGGAGTTACAGTCAAAATGAGGGAAAACCAGTATTTGATCAATAAATCAATAACTACTTGCCTTGAGTTGCTGAATTTTCAGTGCAGTAGTTGTAGTCCTTGCCCCGGCTAGTATAATATATGCTGTTATGCATATCTTACTTGTCACCATGTGCTATAATTTTTGAGAAAAATGCAAAAATAGGCACAAAATTGGGCAGGGGTGTAGTACCCCCTTAAAGACAAACGTGACAGCTGATTTAATATATGTGTACTTACAGTTTACACTGTAAGTTTGTAAAACATCCTTACATTTTCATTTCCTTCAGATACCAGGGGTTCATTTCACTAAACTTCTAACCCTTCGTAACTCAAATACCATAACCATTTGTAAAGTTACGAATACTCAATAGTACTTGACGTAACTTCACGAAGGGTCCCAGTACTAGTAAATCCAAATTACTTACGAAGGGTACCGTTCGTAAGCGAGTTAAATAGTGAAATGGAAATTACGACTCGTCACAAGTTATGAACGATTTTGAGACTTGTGAAGCTTCGTAAAGTTTAGTGAAATGGACCCCTGGTATGCCAATAATGAACCAAAGTCAAGTTGGTATCGATCTTGACTATTTGAATGTGCACAGAAAACTAGTACAAGGAACTAAGTTATAATACGATGTCCTCATTCACAAACTGATACTATCTGTCCATCGTACATACAGTATAAGACTATTACCGTACGGCAGCGTGTTGAAGGAATAGTACACAGTCAAGAATAGGCTCCGTCACCCGCTGTTTTGGATCCCTCACAGTCTCCTAAAACATCAAAAGCGTTGCACGTATACTTACTTTTAAAAGACTTGTCCTTTGTCACATACATTGTAAAGTAGGGCCAACTTGCCTAGAAATGGTCAAATTTTGGCAAGAAATATCTCTGTGTATAATCCTAGATATGCAAGTCCCACATCACATCGATATCGACGATCATGTTTTTTACTGAAGTTAGGCTAGGCTGGACTGGCTGGTTCCCACCAGCGTCATGCACGTGACGTGACACAGCTAAAATAAACGACCGGAAATCGGGGATAATTAAAACGTCAACAATTTAAAAATACGCAATGACAGTAAACTTAATGGCGAGCGGTTCGAATTTTGAGCCATACAAGTTTACGTGGTGAACTAACAGAAAACGATAAAGTAAAATGTGAACAGATGCTCTCAAAACTCGAGTATAGGGCCTTTTGACCATGGCAATAAAAAAAAAATGTGTATCCAGAGAACCACTAAACCCAGTGACTGCTCCCCTCATTTCTTCTCGGGTCAAGCGGTCACTGTGTCGCAGTTCTCTGGAATTCTGTACCTGTAGCGTGTCTTGGAGTATAGCGTTTTTAAAAAGGCCGTACATAATCTCCATGACTACATGTAAGGCTACCGTCAAGTGGGTATGTCATGCAGCAAGATGCTATCCAAAATAATTATGAATGCCAAAGTTAAAAAGGCTAAGAATTTAGAAAACAGTCTTAGCCTACATGTAAACCGTACCAAGATTTTGATTGCTTAGACTTGTTTCAAGTCTTAGAATTTTGTGAATACAATTATAACAAAACATGGAAAACTGCATGTGTGTTTGGCCCATTTTCCCTCAAATTGCAAAAATATTAAAATTAGACTTTTATTGCCAGAATTAGAACTAATCAAAAGATTAGGATTTAGTTATGTTATGTTTCATTGGGCAAAACAAGATTATAACATTTTTTTAATTCCAAAAATTTGAGTGAATGTATTATGTGTAAACCGGCAGCTATTTTTAGTAAATAGTCCCGGTAAAAAGTAGGAGCAAAGGAAAAACTGCAATTTATATACCGGTACTGATTTTGGTTATTTTTAGAGTCATTTGATAAAGAACAAAAAAAATAAATACTGGCCCAACCACTTGACCTGAAAGGTCCGTCTGCAAGTGGCATAAAACATTGTTTTTTTTCCATCGCCTGCCTTAATAGCCATCATTATATTATCCTTTAAAGGAGGGACTCAAAACAAGTTTCCCCCAAGATGTTACATTCCTTTGCCCAGGAATTTGGAATTTTTCAGAGTAAATGCAGCTTAGCTTCCTCCTGTGCTGTGATTTAGCATGTTATTGCCACTATGCCATCGCATGTACATCTCCAACTAAACTACACGTATCGCAAATCCACTGACATTTACTGTGTCATCAACCCATCAATATACACACTCACTAGCTTTTCAAAGCATGCTTCAATCACAGCTACTGGAATATATGCAGCAAAGGTTCTATTCATCTTGAGTCCTCTGCCCTGTGGCTTCGCAATCAACTCGGCTTTGGCGGCAGTGATAATTGTTGCACTTTATGTTTGACAAAATTGGATAGCATTATCAGGCAACTGTTACAATATCACAAGATTCTGTGAACTTACAATGTACGGTACATGTAGATGCATACTCAGCATACGGTACATTTAATGTTGCTAAGGCCAAAAAAAAAAAAATTGTTGTGTTGCCCTCAAGTGAGAAAATGGGAAAGTTGGGGCGGACGGTCGGATTTTTTTTTTTTTTTTCTTTTTTTTTTTTTCAAACCTTCAGTTCTTAAAAATCTCCTCAAATATTAAATAATGCTTCTTCAACTCGGGGATATTTGTCAATTCTGACTTCTGGATACCTGTTAGACATCAATTAAAGACTAGTCTTTCAATAAAATATTAATTTTAAGTGAAAACATAGATTTTTTGAACAAATCTGTAAAAATCATCATTCAAAAAAAAAAAAAAAAATGCCGACCCTGATTTTTCAGGATTTAGGACCGGGCGGTTGAGGGCAACACAACAATTTTTTTTTTTAGGCCTAATGCTGGTGCTGCACTGCTTTTCTATTCTAATTTTCAACTAACAAGTGCAAACAAGTAAACATTTGGGAATTACGAAATTAAGAATGTTCTATTCAGTATTTTAACTCGCATTTATATTAGACCAAAAAAAAAAAAGGTTTGTCTCAAAGCTTATGCTAGCGTTTGTAAAATCGTGTGATTTGGATAAAAAGAAATGCAGAATTTTTTTTTTATTTCTATAGTCTGATATATTTTTTTAAATTTTTTCCAGAAAAATAAGGCGAAAATCAGATTTTTTTCCTCAAAATACCATAAAAATACCAAGTCGGCAACTAAAAAAAAAAAAAAAAATTGCATTTCGCATTTGTTTTCAAACAACACGTGAGCTTTGAGACAAACCTTTTTTTTTTGCCTTGTATATATTCTTATCACTAAGAAATTGAAAAATTATTCAGAATTTGTTCTTCAATTTTAAAAAGATGTGTCATTTGGAGTTTGACCTGTTCTTCACAACACTCTGATGTACAGAGATACGGGATGAAACTTTTTAGCTTTATAAATACTACACCCCTGGCCAATTTTGTGCCTATTTTTGCATTTTCTCAAAAATATAGCACATTGGTGACAAGTAAGATATGTATATTATAGGGGCAAGGACTACAACTACTGCACTGAAAAGTCAGCAACTCTAAGCAAGTAGTTATTGATTTATTGATCAAATATTGGTTTTCCCTCATTTTTGACTGTAACTCCACAACTGTTGTCTGTGCTGAAATAAAATTTCCAGTGCAGTATTTGTAGTCCTTGCCCCTATAATATACATATCTTACTTTTCCCCAATGCGCTATAATTTTTGAGAAAAATTCAAAAATAGGCACAAAATTTGGCAGGGGTGTAGTACCCCCTTAACTTTTTAGATTGAATAAGTCCACCATCATTTTTCACCAGACATTCTTGCTACGCATCCTGGTCATAATCTGGCCGACCAAATTGTGTACATCCATTTTGTATAGATTATGTATTGTATACTTTACAATGCTAAAATCACACCTTTAGAACCAGCATATTGCAATAATTGCAATTGACAGATGTCCACTAATTGACCATGTGATTTTTAAGTAAAAACACAATCTGACAAGATGGATGTACTGGTAAAAAAGATTAGCATGTAATTATAAAAATTTACTTAAAAACGATGTACGCACACATTTGAAAAAAATTATAAAAATAAAATGTTGTTACATGTAGGGCCTATTTAATTCAATCATTTGTATTGCCCTTTTTCAAATCAGGTCTAATCTGTTTGGCTGCAAGTCCTAACAACAACTAATTTCTAACCTGTATCATTTTCATATACCAATACTTTTAATTAAAAACAATTAGTAGGGAGTTTGCCCAATGGAGCATAACACCACATAAACAAGCCTGATAAATCTGCAGAACTCATTTACCATCGCCAGGGAGGAAACCAATGTTATCCTCTGCACACCACTGATAGATAAATCCAGTGACATTGCCCTATTCCGAGCCAAATTTGTAGAATGTAGATACCGATATGGGGTATGGTATATTGTATATTAGTGGAAAGCTTAAAGAAATCACATTTTGAGAGCCTGACCGAACTAGGTCAGTGTTTAAAATATACAATGGTTCACCTCAAGTTCACATCGCAGTATGACATCGTGGCGTAAAGTTAATCTCACAGAGTGTACACGGCTACACGCACGAGTACAAGGGCAGTTTATTTAATTAATGTTTGCATGTCTCCGAAATTACATAATAAAACATGTGGGTCAGTCACTAGATTTGTCACTATATCAATGGACACTGCTTATCCAGCTTATGTAATGTTTAAAACTGTTTCATAGATTGGATAGTGCGATGTAATGGCTGAAATTGATCTAGAATCACTGTCATTGTATAACATGGCAAAAACACTTCACATCCACTGGTTTGTCTACTTAGTGGTGTGCATGATCAGATTGAATAGCATTGATGCATGAATTCCTTGCCCTGACAGTTTAATAAACCATCCAACACTTCACACTTCCTTTGACCTGAAGCGTAGATTATGCCTGAAGAAAGGCCAAAATTGACCATGACCAAAATAGTTCACATTGTTTTATCAAAATAAAATTTCTATTATGATCTGCAAGTTCAACTTCACAACTCGACTCCTTCAAGGATATATTTTTGAATGATTTATCACAGATCCTGTAAGCAGGATCTGTGGATTTATACAGTAACAGCATGCAAAAATAATGTTATTTCAAACAGTTTTTAGACAGTTACTTTCGCTAGGATGTTATTTTCAAGAATTTTGTAAATTGTGATGGAGCATCAAATTTTCAAATTTTAAATCTGTCTGATTGGAGTGGACTACCATGATTGAATAGGTGTAGCAGAGCAAAATACTCCTCAAATTTTAGCTTTTTTTACAATGTAAAACAAAATGCTAATAACATCACTGCTCACAAAAATCATGTTTTCACTAAATATTGCTATGCAAAGGACACCAAGTATTGTGTACCACTACCCAGTGTTGCCAAAATTTTGGCACATTGGCTCGCCAGGCCGCGGTAAGGGATTTTAAAGTAGCCAAATTTTTAGGCTTCGTATGGGAAGTTACTGATCGATCAATAGATGTCACAAAACCCATTGTAATTGCAATTTGGAGTTTCAGAGACTCAACCTTTTACAAATCGGCTAAATTGAAAGGAAAATATGTCAAATTATGGCCTGACATTGGCACAAGTAGCCAATTTTAGGCAACTTAGCAGCATGCTATTTTGAGAATCGACAACTTTCAAGTGATTGCCAAGTAGCCTAATAAGGCCAAAAAAAAAAAATTGTTGTGTTGCCCTCAAGTGGGAAAATGGGAAATTTGGGTCGGACGGTCAGATTTTTTATTTTTTATTTTTTTTCCAAACCTTCAGTTTTTAAAAATCCCCTCAAATATTAAATAATGCTTCTTCAATTAGGTGACATTTGTCAATTTTGACTTCTGGATACCTGTTTAGATATTGTTTAAAGACTAGTCTTTCAATAAAATATTAATTTTAAGTGAAAAACATTGATTTTATGAATAAATCTGTAAAAATCATCATTCAAAAAAAAAAAAAAAATGCCGACCCTGATTTTTCAGGATTTAGGTTCGGGCGGTTGAGGGCAACACAACAATTGTTTTTGGTCTAAATGCGCTGCATAGGCATCACTGTGTGTACCATGCAGACTGCAGTCCACGTGGGCCCATTAATTTAACGATTATTTATTGCTCAATGATCTGCGTAAAAATACCCGGGAAACTGCAAAATCGGGACCTAAGTGCACATTGTAGCTATTTTTAGTGTCGGCTTATTGACAATGACAGATATTCATCAATATGACTACTAGTGTACGTACTACGATATTTACTACTGTACCTTCATGAAATAGTATTGTTAACATAAGCAGTCAAGCAGTCATTCAAATTGACTTTGACCAGACATTGACACATATTTGCCGCCTTTTACCGGATTTTCTGGATATTTCTTTCAACAGGATTTTTTTCTTTCAGCATGCATAGTTGCATAATGCATACATGTATTACTGTAAACAAACATTTGTAAACACAATTTTCAGTGTGATTGCTGACCATGTATAATGATGCATTGTCAAATTTATTTAGGACAAGTTAAGTAAGCATGGGTAGGTTCAAGTTCAATTTACATAAAAGTGTTTACGGTTTTTAAATAAATGAAATCTTACTGACTGATTTGAAAGTGCAATGGAAACATAACATGCATCTATAGGTAGATAAACCTGAGAAAAAACTCTGGAAATACCTGTCTATGCGGGGACTTGAACCCCAGACCTTCCACTTGTTGGGCAGGCGCTCTAACCACTGAGCTACACAGCCTGTCCCTGATAATTGATAAACGGCTCAAGTCTGGTACTGATGGATTAAGAGCAGTTTAAAACAGGGTTGTTGATTTTTTTTCATGTTTTTTTAATAAAAAAAAATCTGATTTTTTTTTAATCGGAAGTTTTGAAAGGCTTTTCCCCTTGTTTTTATCTGTGATTGTTTACTAGTCTACACCTCAGTCAGAGTACTTCAACTGTAGTATCAAACAAATAATAAGTCATTCAAATAAATGATAAATATCATTATGATATCTTGTGTCAAATTGTAAGTTGGAACTTCAGTTTTCAGTACCGTACTGTTCTTGTTTAGAACATAACTTTTGGGATTTCATGCATAAATTTAAATGTGCTATGGTACAGTACAATTTTTTTTATTTATGATAATTTTGAAAAATTAAATTTTAAAATATCTCTCAATTGTAGAAATTTCTAGAAACCTGTCTTACACACTTCCGTGTTTGTTTGAAAGTTTGCATGTTACCACCAGTAGTGGAAAGATAAACACTTAACAACTTGAACTTTGGACCAACTAAATCTAATAAACGGTAAATAATCACAGGTCTTGATCATGAAGTGGAAAAGAGCCAGTAGTTTTAAGTAAATGTTGCCCCCAGTTGGTCTTTTCTTGACAGTTTTATTTGAGGGAAAATAGGGTCTTTTGGGTATTTGGCAGGCAGAGTAGCTAGGACAAGTGGTGCACCAGTTCTGGGTGCATACTGCATTGTGTAAATATGCATTGCACTATTGCATTTACAATTACATAGTGAGCTTTTAATTTGAAAATCAAGCTCAAGAATCAGATCACATAAAACATCTAAATTTTGTAGGCAGGTGCACATTTCTTAAAACTTTTCAGGTACACTCTTCTGTGAAAATGTAGAACTGGTAAGATTCTAGTTCCTCGTGCCTGAGATGGGGGGTTGCATGCTCGAGTGAGCAGCGCATGTCAGAGAGGGCACAATCCCCTCCACACTGAACAAGTGTTAGTGAAAACAATGTTGTTATAATAATAGTTCACTCAGTCACTATATTTTGTCATTAATTCAATTGTCATTTAGTCTTGGGTAGATTTGAAAATTGAATGTAGCAAAATATTTATGGTTGATAAACCTTCCTAGAATTAGAAATGGAAATGACAGGTACCGGTTTAGAAGGAAAACAACATGTTGATCATGCATACAGTACATGACTACCCTGGATGTCAAAAGAAGTTATACAATTTATTATTTTCCCTTTCCCGTTCCCCTTATTCCTTGAAAAATGAAAATGCACTTAGCATCAATTTGCAGTTTTGAACCTTGTTTGTAAATTGTAGTAAACTTGCTGCATGGTTTGTGTTATGCCGTTTTGCTACATAGTTGCCCTTTTTTGGACAACATCAAACTTGTTCACACAGACCACCGCATTATCAGTAGCAATAGCATGTTATGCTTGTTAAAAACAGGAAAAGAAGAATATCGCAAACATTTCCTTTTTATTATCAAGCTGATGTAAGGTTTTTTGATGCTTCTTGGAGATGTGTTGATAACATTCAGCGGTAAACATGGTTTTTGGCTATTGGAACAGAAAGGAGTAACAAAAAGGGAGAGAAGACAAACAAATTTTGACCACCAAACTACAATTTGTTTAGTAACTAGTACATTCCTAAATTTGTGCTCACGGAGTCGCTGATGCTTGCTGGCTACTTTGAATTATATGTCACAAATTGAATTTTAACCATTTACCAGTTGGAACAGGAGTGAAAAGAGAATATCATATTTAATTATTGTTTACACTGGGCAAAAGTCATTATCGTTTGTTTCAAGTGTGGCCGAGGATTTACGTTCAACCTGATCATGAATTTGTATGTATTTACAAATACTGATTATATTTGCCTGGTGATGGACTGAAGTGATCAACCACAGGTCACTTCGATAGCAGTGTTCGAAATAAGCACTTAATCTGGACACTTGTCCTCTTGTCCAAAAATCACTGAGGACAACCATATTGAGCTATGTACTTATCCCCTGGACAACCACTATATTTACCTCTAAAATATGACACATTTTGGGGATACCAAAATGTTTTGAGGACAAGCAGAATTTATGCTTTAGTTGTCCTCGGGACAACCTCCATATTTTCCTTATTTCGGACACTGTCGATACGGTTGGTAAACGGTAAACACTAAAAAGCAACTTTAGCTAATGAAATCGATTTACAACTTTTGTCCAGTGTGAATGGGGTATAATACCCAATTTTACCGCTTCAATTACATCAATTGTTCAAATAGTAAATCTCATATCACTTGTGAGCTCCTTGCAGATAGTAAAATGCAAGGGCAAAAAATTAAATGATAGAATTAAGTTATTAGCAGTCTGACTTTTGACATAGTGTAAGAGAAACCAAAACACTTAAAATTTCTAACTGCAGAGTAGGTTTTGACCCCAATTTGTGTAGGATTTTTAAAAGTAAATAGCTAATACCAGTTGCATTTGGTATTGAACCTCTCATTCATAGAATTTTGCAACGTCACTCATTCTACATGTTAATTTTGTGATTTTAAAAATCATTAAATATTAAATGTTTATTGATGCATGTTTTTGTGAGTATCCTTGCATGTCATGTTATTGTAAGTAGAAATTTATTAAAACGTATGTTGACAAAGTTGTATTGAACCAACTCTATGAACAATACCGTAATGTATGAGTATTACCTGTGATTTGGTAGATCTTGTGAAGCAATAATAATAATAAATCAATCCCTTTTTTTCCGCATGTGTCATATTTGGTGTTATAAAGAACACCGTAATTGAAAAAAAATCTTGAGTGATAAGGGTAGTATACATGTACAATGTAGCAGTTACAATGTGTAGCTGTCAGCGAAATAATTTAAAACAGATTTACCTTATCAACAAAGAAGGGAAGAGGCCTTTTGCATCATACACTGGAACATAGACCCCGTTTACACAGAGCCTGAAGTCGACTTTAGTTGACTTTGAACTCAACTTCATTTGTGTGTAATTGTAAACAGGGTTGTCACAATTTGAACTCGACTTCGGAAGTCGACTTTTGTCGACTTCAAACTCGACTTTTGCAGTATAAACGAATACGTAATTAGAAGTCAACTTCATTTGGTTATTTGAAGCATGAGCACTTGATGCATAAAAGTCAAATTCACAATTTGTTTTGAAGGCGACTACTGTGTAAACACCCTGTTAAGAAATAATTTATGCTAATCCTTAGTCGCAATCTGAATTCGATGTCGCAGTTGAAGTCGACTTCTCTCAGTGTAAACGGGGTCCTAGTAACATTCAAACATTACACACTAGCACAAGAAATCAAATTAATGATGCTTCATTGTTATTTCTTCATATATAAATATCTCTTATACAAGGGAAAGAAGAATCATGCATCGCACACAAGCACAATTAAACATGAAAAATGGAAACATAACATGCATAGACAGATAAACCATAGAAAAAACTCCAGACATACCTAGCCTGTGTGGGGACTTGAACCCCAGACCTTATCACTTTAAATCTGCCATTCAAATATTTTGGGAAAAATTCTGATAGGTTTATGCATCATTTAGAACTTGCAATATCACAATGAATAATAATTGTAAGTAATACTGTACACTTTAAAAGCAAACTGAAAGTAAACTGCACTTGAATTGGACAGTTAGGCCTAAAAAAAGTTGTAAAAAATTGATCAAACTTTGACAAATAAAAATAACTGGATAATGAAAATTTCAACATGTCTGTGCATGTCGCGATAAAACGGAATAATTTTTTCATCCTTTTAAAGCCTCATAGGCACACAAACTACAGTGACTGCATGCTGTTGTCGTGAACGTGAGTATGTTTTTCCATGCCTATGTTGATAAAGTTTGCTGTGGGCCCATTTCATGAGACATCGTGGGAGATGTGGTATACAGTTTAAAAATATCAACTTCCATGTAATGGTTTTGAGATTTGTTTCAACAAATCAGATGAGAGTTAGCGCAGGTAAATAAGAATGAGCTGACTTTGGATCTCTCTCAGGTGATTGAAAAGCTTTTAAAAGGTGAATATTTTATGATATATATGAAAACTGCAACTTATCAATTTCATAATTTGGCAGTTTAAATGGGCCAGTTGAAGATATGACCTTGATCTTCCACACTGGGATAATTCAAATGGGGAATGAATGACTCCATTTCCCTGTGTGAGAAGTCTTCTAGAGGGGGTGTGTGTGTAGTTGGGATAGCTCAATAGGTAAAGAAAACTACACATTTCCAACTTTCTGTTTCAAAGTTTTACATGATGGTTTTTGCTTGATGATGAGACAGACTCTCATTTTCATTGTTATTAAAATATTAGTGGACTTCCCTTGTGATATTTATTGAGAGAGGTAGTGAAATGTAAGCAGTGTTTTTCTCCAGTTAGTGTTTGGTTTTTAATCTGCTGAACAATTTGATGCAAAATTGGTAACTTTCATGAATCTACCTGTTTAAAAGGTTCCTGTGGTAAAGAAAAATAATTAACTTGAACAATAAGTTGTGGAATGTTAACTTTCACATAGAACTGTTGGAATGATTATCTTAAAAGCTACTCCAATTTCCAACAATTTCAGTTTGCACCGTATTATCCAAGAGCAGATGAAACACTAGCCATGCTAGACGTTAGAGCAGCTCAGCATTTCTTAATTGGTCTCTAGTTATTTGTGTGAAAATTGATATTTTGTGTGTGTATATTGAAAGCAACCAGCAAATGGTTTCATACATTAAGGGCTGGGGTATGAACGTTTGGACAGTATTTATTTTGGGGGATTAGAGCACATCAGACATATCGAATTGCATTCTGAATACTGAAGAATGTCATTCTGATATCAAATAATTTTGGTTTTTGAAATTCGCAATTTAATACACATTTTATGGCAAATCATTAAAATTGATATTTTTGATATTTAACAGTACTGGTAAACTTTATAAATCTGATGATTTATACTTAACGTGTATGTAGGTGGGATGAAATGTCGACGATCAATTGAAAATTTTGACCTTTCGTATTGAAGATATGGATTTTTTTCCCAAAACACCAAAAAAATTTGGCCTTTTGGGGAAAAAAATCTATATCTTCAATATGAAATGTCAAAATTTTCAATTGACCGTCGGCTTTTCCTCCCTGCTACATACACTTTAAGAATATATCATTAGATTTATATAATTTATTTCGAGGACTGTTATATATCAAAAATTTGACAAATATCAAATTTTTATAATTTGTCATAAAATTTGTATTATATTGTGATTTTCAAAAAATGAAAATTATTTGATATCAAAAAGACATGCTTTGTATTCAGAATGCAATTCGATAGGTCTGAGGTGCTCTCATGTCCCACAAAAAATACTGTCGAAACGCAATAAACGCTCATTTTAGATCCCTTAACTGCATGCTTTTGTTTTTTTTAAATATAACTTGATGTTCCAAGTTCTATAGAGTGTTTTGAATTTATAGCACCCATTTTGAATGAAAGACTACTCTGTAAAAAAGTGTTTCAGAAAACAGATCTGTATTTATTTTTATTTTTTAGCTCATACTACTAATCAAAGTCATGCAAAGTTCTAACCAATATATCCAAAATACTGTGGCAATATTTTATTCAAAGATTGATTTTGGTTATAATGTGTGATCTGGAGGTACACGTAGAAAACACAATTTATAAAATCTTGGCCCACTCACTTTTAAGCATTCACAATGCACATCACATAAATGCTCAGCTTGGGCACCTCTGTCTAAAACTGACTTTCATTTGTGATGTGGGGTGTGTGGACAGCATTTCAAAACTAGGGGTCTTTTGGTGACCGGTTTGACGCCAAATAAATTGGGGTTATTGTGGTTGGTCGCATAGCCCTGTCACCCATTTTCAGTGAGTAATAAAATAGAAGATGTGTGGTAGAATGCAAGTGTTTTCAGAGCCTTTGTAATTGTGGCTTTGTATTTTATTGTCACTGACATACCCATTATGAAGTACAAGTATTCAATGTAATCTGGTTGAACAGAGGATTTTAATATGGGCAGCATTTTGAACCACAGGTTTGACGTAAATTGGCATCCATTCCATACTCCAATCCATATTAGTACCCGAGGCTACTAATTTCATCAAAAGCTATCTTCAGTAGATGGCCATAATATAATTTAAATGGGATGTATAATTTGAAGCTCTTATAGTACAATGAAATTAATTGATTTATTAATAATAAATTTCTTATTGATCATCTGTGAATAAAAAATTGTTTGTACATCCAACTGACTCTAATCTTGAAAATGTTGATGTTATTGCACAGTGGAGCGGCTCTAATTTTAAAAATTTTAGAAAAAGTTTTTTTTCTTTTCAGAATTCTGACATCCAGGCCTACTCAGTATAACACTCAGTTAAAACATTTTCTGTACATTTCTAAACTGGATAAAAACATGGAGTGTCATACATGACATGTAGTGTACTGTAGTAGAAAAATATCTCCAAATTTAGGCTTGTTTTTTTTCTTTGATTTTAGCCAATTAGGCCTATTGATCATGGTATGTTGCGATCTTTAAATGAAAACCTGATTTACCAACCCTGCCTTTTGAAGAGGTTCTTATTTGGACAAACAAACAACATTTTCTTGGCCTTATCTTCAGTAGATGGACTGGATTTGTAATTCACAAAGTGCCAGCCTATATTCAGTAGAGAAGTATCAGAATCTTGCTATCTTCAGTAGAGAAGTATCAGAATCTTGCTATCTTCAGTAGATAAGTATCAGAATATTGCTATCTTCAGTAGATAAGTATCAGAATCTTGCTGTCTTCAGTAGATAAGTATCAGAATCTTGCTATCTTCAGTAGATAAGTATCAGAATATTGCTATCAGTAGATAACTCAAAATCTTGCTATCTTCAGTACTTCAGTAGATGACTCTACGAATTCAAAAATATCCCATACAAACACGGTGCAAATGCACCATAAAACTCTCAGGCCATTTCGCTAAGCTTGTCAAAATATTATTCTGCAGGTGCACCAGTCAGTTTCTGTCATTAAAGCTAGTCAAGTCTTGTATTGAAATTGTATTTGAATTATTAATACCAAAGTGAAATAGCAATGATAGGTAATGTAACAGTGGACATTTTCGTGGTGCATTTATTTTCGTGAATTTTGCATTCTAAGCAGTTACCGTGAAAATAACAACACACAAATTTTATATTCCTTTTGTGTGTATGTCATTGTAAGGAAGCTTCAATTTGCAAAATTTAAAACCACCTGAAATTAATAATTGGCAAAGTGCAAAAATTAATCTTGCAAAAAATGTCCACATTTAGCTCTGTTTGTGGATTGCAATAGTTTTCCACTCACAGGAGTTTTGAGGCAAGATTTGCATGATTTAAAGGAATTTGTGTTAGATTTGCAAAACCACAAAGATTTGTTTTATTCTTGCATGTTTTTGATAACAGAAATTAAGTACCGGTAATGTGAAATTTAAATCTTGAGAATTTGATTTGAAGTCAGTGACAATAATATGGATATCCTTGGCCTCATCATGACATTTGCATAGATTTATTTCAGGATCTGTGTTTATGTACAGGCTTCAATAGAAAATAAACCAGGTACCCGTAATCGAAATCTTGTTACCTTATCTTCATTTGGTCTTTTCAACAACGCTTTATACAGTCCCGGAATAGGTGGAACTTGTCAGAGCTTATAATGGTTCCCAATCACATGGTGCCATCTTCAAAACGAACATTTATAATAGTTTTAATACCATGTAAAAATTTCTACTTGGCAATTAAAAAAAAAAAAAATTAACTATTTATTTTAATGTATTTAGTAATGGTATTTTAAATGTTGAAAATAAAGGGGATTGAAGTTAATGTCGTGGAATGATTTGTCATTATTATATTTGTGTGGGAGAATGCCGATATTTGAAGGATTTGAGGAGCTCATTACTTAGTCATCAGTTACCATGGTTACAGAGATGGTTAGTTTCTGTGATGGTTGTTTATCATCTTTTATGCCATTTGAATTAAAAATATTAGTCTTCTTAAATTGCATTTTATTGTGTTTAAAACCAATGGATCAATATTTGGAAAATGAAAAAATTATTCATGAAAATTGATTTTCCCCAACAATTTATTTTACCGAATTTTCATGAATAAACATAAACAATTGTAATCAGTACAGTATACATCAAAAATTCAGAATTTAAAAATCACTGATCAAACAAAGGTAAAATGCAATACAAATGTGCCCAAAATTGCATTATACACACAGCCTGGAAATTCCCACAAATCACAATACAGTAATGACCAGTATTTTGAATTATTGTCTTAAAATGGTGGGGCTCAAGCATTTGGCATGTGCGAGTACATAATATTATATGTGTGTGTTGGGGGGGGGTGTTTGCAATATTTTTAGCTGTTCAATTCCACAATATTTAGGCCTAGAAAGAAATGTTTGTATTACAAAACACAAGTTCACCACAAAATACATTGGTAAACAATAATTTGTAATGTTTGTTTAAAGCTCATTTCCTGAATCAGAGTTGTGCACACAGCAGTACGAATACAAACAGGCAAAACGTTTTACAAATTTTAATACTAAATATTATAGTATTTTCAAATTCAAATATGTGACCGTACACCACGAATGAGCCGTAAATGTCCTCAATTGTATTCTGAGTTACAGTGTAAAATGGGCATGAAGGTCATATTCATAGGTATTTCAATTTGGTGCTACGTGTATCTCATTAAATGAGGTACACGTAGCACCAAATTGAGGTACCTATGAATACGACCTTCATGCCCATTTTACACTGTAACTCAGAATACAATTGAGGACATTTACGGCTCATTCGTGGTGTACGGGTCACATATGAAAAAAATGTTTTAGGCAAGTTGAAAGGGCAAAACAAATAAACTTTTTTTTTTAAAGCCTAATAATAAATTTACCATTTTCTCAATATTTGGTGAGCTATTGATGTGTTGATAGGGATGATTGCACACGGGTACATATTTTAATTTTATTGACTGTTTTTAATTGTAACATCCTGTAATTTTAATGAATGAAATAGCAATTGCATGAGTTTCATATTGCGATAGTTAAATGCAGTAATATTCCATTTAACACAATTTAGAATTTGAATTTCGCAAGTTACACTAACATTTAAGGAAGTAATCAAATTTGTGAAGGTACGTGGACAATGCAGTTTGACATTTTCTTGCATTGACATTTGGCTACAGTGAATAAGTGTATTGTGATCTACATACATGCATTGTGGTAAGGTGGGTGTTCCTATGCACACATGTACGAAAAAGACAGCTTCCGCATGGGTATCTTTTTAACCTTTGTCCGATTTCACCTTTTTTGTAACAAGTCTATTACCGGTAGGTATTTTTTCGGCTGTCCTAACCTCTTTCTGAATTGATCAATTCTAAACATCATAGCTGTTATCAATTGAAATATGTGATCTATTTCATGTAAGGTTTAAAAAAACCAAAAAACAGAAATTAACTTTGAAGCTATAGATAGGAGAATTAACATGGCAGATTCTACCGACATGCGGCAGATTATACCATCATGCGGCAGCTGGAAATAAGGCAAACTTTTTTTAAAATTGGCATTCCTAACATTCTTTTGCGGTGATTGAAAAAAAATGTTTCCAATCATGCTCTTTCATCAAAATATCAGTATTAAATTTTGATAAAAGACTTACATTGCAATTATCTAACACTGATTTGCTTTCCCTGAATACATTAATTAATTCTAATTACCGTATTCGTCCGAGTATAGTCCCACGCTCGAGTATAATCCCACCCCCCATTTTTCGAAAAATTTCAGAAATTGTAAAAAAAAAAAAAAAAAAAAAAAAAATTTTTTTTTTTTTTTTTTTTTTTTTTTTAAAGTTTATTTTTTTCGGTTTTGGAGTGTCCATGGACCTAGACCTAGACCTAGGATCATTCATGGTTGACCTAAAAAAAAATTTAAAAAAAAAAATTTCAAGATATTTTGTATTTTAATATGAAAATTGATAATTTGTATTCATGTCATACTCTATTAATGATTTCAAAATGCATTGAATTTGAATGCATTTTGAAATCATTAATAAAAGTATGACATGAAAACAAAGTATCAATTTTCATATTAAAAATACAAAATATCTTGAAATTTTTTTAATTTTTTTTTTTTTTTTTTAAACATTAATTATTCTATCATCTAGGTCTAGGTCCAGGGACACTCCAAAACCGGAAAAAAATAAACTTTTTTTTTTTTTTTTGAAATTCAAGTATAATCCCACCCCCCAATTGTGAAAAATGTTCACATAAAAAACGGGTGGGACTATACTCGGTCCAATACGGTAGTACCTTCAAGCAGGAAAACATCAAAGTACCATACAAATTATGTTGATAATGATTGAAAATGTTGGTGTTTCAAGTTCAAAAATTACAATTAAATTCACTACCGTACTAATAATCAAAATTGTGCACAGTTGTGATGCAGCACATGATGTCATAAAAAAATGGGGGGGGTTGAGTTCAGTATTTCTGTTGAAAGCATTTTCAACCTTAAAAATTACACTTAAATTTGCTAACATCAATTGATCAAGGCATTCATATTATTTTATAAGTGAAAAAGTATCCCAAATTCTAACTATTTTATTTTATTTTTTTCTGTTACATCTTCATTATCAATTATATCCAACTTCCGACAGATTTTGCTTGATCACATCACATATTTGCAAATTTTGAAAATGAAAAGCCTGAAAATAAAGGCAGCATGAAAATTTCAACTTTAATACAGTAACATTGTACTTCAGCTTTGAATTTTCAATTGAGGAAGATAAAATTGATCTTTTCCTGCTTACCAGTGAATTGACTAAGCCCACCTTGCGAAACAAGTCAAAGGCAGCGATATCATCGGCTTTTAAAAATTTAGCCGGATTATGAACCATTATGGTCCGTTACACATTTGCAGAAGCCGTAGAGTAAACCAATCCATCAATTTGCCAGTGTTGCCATTGCTGCATTTAACAAGCCCAATTGGGCTCTTGAAATCTGCCTGCTATGGCTCAATAAGAATCTTGCCCCGACTTGCCTAAAATTAAGCTACTTGCCGTACTTGGGTTGGGTGTATAGGCCTACTGTGCAAGACATCTTTTCATCATAGCATACACATATATTTTGGTGCTACTGCTGTAGTATTTTTCTTTTTGCTTTCAGCAAGTGTGATGTCAATGCTCATTTCATTTCAATGGATGCAGTTTGAAATCATCAAAGCATTTGTTCATAGTTCATAGTGGTGGTTTCAACACGTTGATGTCACCTAATTTGGAAAAATGTGGAAAAATTTCAAGCAATTTGCTAATCAAGCACATATCAACATTTTTGGATACTAGGTCACTGTGCATTAAGTAGTGTACGTTGAATTTTAGGTGACTTGAGAGCTCTTGTCGCAGCCAAATTGGTGCGGTTTGACCCCGGTGTCGTCACTTAACATTCAAAGGCGTAACGCATGATCGTTCCCTAAGTCAAAAATACCCCCCTATTTTGCGCGGTTTCAAGAACATTTTCGTCATTTTTTACCCCTATTTTACTCGAAAATGGGTACAAATTAGCCTTAAAAAATACCCCTATTTTTTGCATTTCAAGTACACTTTTACAAAAGTATCCCTTTTTTAACATTTCAAGAACACATACAAAAACACTTGTTCTGATTAATTTTCTTTTCTGAGGGTTGTCCTTTTAATAAATGAGGAAAATAGCAGAAAAATATATACAAATACATCCAATAGGATGCATCAAGTGTTTTATATGATACACTCATGACAGTTATCAACAATGCAATCTTTCCTCTTTTTTTTTGTTGCAAAATAAAGCTTGAATACTTTTTTTTTCCAAAATAATGCTTGAATGTGACCAATACATACACTGACTGACAAAAATTAAACACACTGATACAATTGAAGACCAAATTAAGAAGACTAGTTTGCGATGACATCCTGATTACCAGACCAAAGATGCTGTACTGCGCAGGTCAGCAACCAATCACACTCCGCCTTTGCCCTGACGTCAGACGCAAACTAGTCTTTTTTTTAAAAGTCCCATGGAATCAGCGGCCAAACTGGGTATTAGTCCCCAGTGACGTAATCGGTGTAAACAAACCATGAAACAAATACAGCCGCGTCGAGCGTGTTGCTGAATATTAGGCGGGATATTAGGAGGGCAAAAAGTTTCACAAAAGTGAAATCCAGGAGTAGGCCTAAATTGAGCGAGAAATGGTAAGATTTCTTGGGATTTCAACATTATCATGATTCACAAAAATATACCATATTTCTTAATTTCGAGTACATCGTCGTCAAAAACAACCCTATTTTTTAAACATCGCGAACATTTTATGTTCGCGAACATAGTTTAAAAATAACCCCCTTTTTCCCGAAATTGGGAACGATCACGCGTACACATAGTCAATGTTAAGTGACGACACCGGGGGTTTGACATGGACAACTTTTCATCAACACTACATTTCACTCTGCTTACACGAAGAACTGGAAGAGGCAAATCAAATCATGTGGCTGGTATAAGATTGTGTGTGCTAAAAGGCTGCCTAGTGTGATCTATGCGCTGTTCCACTTAAAATCCATACACCCCATGAAAGATATGACCAATAATATCCCACAGGGAGTGTGAATTTCAAATGGAGTCACCCATTTAGTTTCCCACTCCCTGTGTGGAAAATTAAGGTGATATTTTCCAGGGGGTGTTTGATTTCAACTGGAATAAGCGCAGTGTAGCTAGTTACCACTATGTGATGATGGATAATGTGGCGATATGCAATGAAGCATGTTTTCTTTCGGATGATAAACTTCATCGATTTCAAAAGTTCATGTGTTTATGGCGTGAGCGTGAGATGCCTATTACACGAGGGAATTTTATACAGCTCAAGTTGATATAATTTTATACAAATGAAGATTAGTCCCAAGTGACTTCAGGTTTGTGTTTGTTGACAAATTTTGATGGGGCTGATAATTAATCATGCAATATGCTAGTTAAATTAAGTCTTATAGATAATAAAGTTAAGTTAAAATTTATTTATGCTTTAATGACGTTAAAATTTCTGAGTATTTTATAAATAGAATTTGAAACATGCAAAACAGCAAAATGAATTCAATAATTGGCATTCCATGTTTAATAAAAATGCACATATTACAAAAGCACGTTTTGAGTAAACATTTTGAAGCCTTCATCATGAATACCTATACAACAGCATACCCTATACAAATCAATGAATGTTGTTGGTTTTTGATTTCAAGCAAAATAGAAGTTGTAATTTGCACATACCTGTAAAACTTGGTGCAAAGATTAAGGGCTGTGAAAATTTCCACGACTATACAGCATGTCTTTGGATTTTGGAATATATGGTGGTTGTCAACAACTCCTTAATATCAGCAAACATGTCATCTTCATCACTTAACATTTTCGTCTTGTCCTCAACTGATGGAATCTAATCACTTGAGGAAGAACGGAAGAGCAAGAGGTATCTATCATCTTGACCTTTTATAGTGAAAGAGATGGTGAATTAGCCAACCAGCCAAAATGATCTCATGCCAGTGGCACAGTTCAATAACCTCTATTCAATATAATAGCTCAAAAGTTGACCTCATGTTGTAGGGTATTAGTTTGTGTACCCGACACATTTAGAAGCCATCTTCGACTGTAGATGACAAGTTTCAATTTTTGTTGAAATACCGGGGTAACAAAATTTCAAGAATTGTTAATTTTCATGATCATACTTGGAAGCAGCATAAAATGAATTACAATGAGTACACATAAGCCTAGTATTGGTTCAGTGGTTCTTAAGATATATCTCAATTTTTTGAGAAAATATCTCAACATTGGGACTTTTTATGTTGAGCCTATGCCTAGCTTATAGAACGTAATATAAAGCAACTTTGTACGGCATAATGAGCATGTTGTATCTAGCCAACCTGCTATCGATAGGATTAGGAGCTAAAAGAAGCATAGGAATTAACCACATTGGTAAAATAATCAGGGACTGCCTTTTGAGGTGAATGAGAGCAATCACTCTCTACTGCTCTCCTTAAATCTCAGAGTGATTTTTAGCTCTCCTTAGTTGACCATTTTCTCCTTTAAACATTCTACAGTAAATGCTCTGAACAGCTCTCCTTGAAGGTTCCAGAAGAGCTATTTAATGCACTCCTGCAAATTCCAGAAGACAGTCCCTGAAGTATATGGTGGGACTTAGTGTGTAATCAATTAATTTTTGAAGAATTTGTTTTTGCATTAAATGTTAAAGTGAAGAAAGTGTGGTTCATGTAAGTCTAGTACTGTCTGTAGACAGTATAGCTGAGCTGAAGATGGCAAATATAGTTTGAGGCATGTTATTGATCCCAAGGAGCTTGGACATGATTTTGTACTATTTTAGTCTTGGTCAAATGATGCTACTTACTACTCAAGAGACTCAAGAGACTGAAATGGATCTATTTTAGCCACGTTCACACAAGCCATTTTAAATTGATGCTTACATATTTGTTTTTCTCTTTTCTTTTGCATATCTTCATACTTACTGATGTTAACAACGGATCATTTCATTGGATATACAGGTAAGTGCGAACTATAAGATATTATGATAAAAGTATAAGGTGGTAATTCATGCGTCATAGTGCACGTTAGAATATGACCGTTGCTTACGTCAAATGGCTCACGCTTTCTTTATTCTGAACCACTGATCGAAATGATCACAACACAAAGTCTATGGCATATCAAAATTCGGAACAGGTGTATGAGCCCAGGCTTGAACCAGCAACCAATGGTTACTAACATGCACTATGACAGCGAATGACAGAAAAGGTGATGAGTCAATGCCAATATAATGCAGTTAAATGCACCACTGTCAACATTAAAAGGTATTGGAGGCTCCAATACCTGTGCTGTCAAGGAGGATCCACACCACATATCAAACCAAGGTTTGATTGCCTCTCTCAGACCTGAAAATGGGAAAGCAACTTTAAAGCTCAGCCGCCTATAGAGATTTTGCCTAAATCACATAGGAATCATGGTAATTATACATGTGGAAAACTTTTTTTCTTCATCCAAGTCATACTCTAGATAAAATCTCCCTTAAAAAGGAGGGACCACATATCGAAGAAGTCCATGACCATGAGATACTGTGCAGGATAGCCTCTCAGACCTGCTATAATAATACTAGTAGTTGAAAATGGGAAATCAAAACACAGCTGCTTACATCTTGCCTAAATCACACCGAGTAATTATAGAAACTGTTTTTTTCTTCATCCAAGTCATACTTTATAAAAAATAAAAAAAAACTCCCTTAAAAGGGAGGGGACACATATCGAAGGACTCTCAGTGACCATGAGATTATTTGGAAAAGGTTGAAATATTTGGAGAAGGGCAAGTTGAATTTAATTGGCTGCCTTGGACCATCCATACTTGACCATTGAATTTCAGTAGGAACCTTGGAAGAGTGAAAATTGGCCAATTTGACATTGGATTCAGTTATAACTACTGAGAATAATCATTCCTGATAAAAAAAATTAAGCACACGGCCTGAAGACTGGGGGCGAAAATAATACTTGGAATCATGGCCTCACATCCTTAAGATGTTGGATAAATTATCATTACCTATGACTTAACAAATTTCCTTTATTGGTAATTTAACTGATCTGTTAAATTGTCATTAGTTGGCTTGTTGTCAAATTTTATATTACCAAAACAACTGGGAAGGACAGGCCAGTAACCTTTGTAGCAATTTTAGTCCCAAGTTCAAAAACCTTTTGCTATGAGCCATTTGCTATGAGCCATTTGCTATGAGCCAAGATACATGAACATAGTCTAATTTCCAATGCTTTAGTAGTATGAGTTTTGGTACCTGGTACCTTTTAAGGCCATCTTATGAATGTACTAACATATATGGGTTTTAAGAACTGTGTCCTGATAGATGAGCATGTTTCAGTTCCATGTGGAGACACGCTTGGGTCCTGATGGGTCCTCAAACAAAATGCTTAGGCTAAAAAGCCTGTATTATTATGTAAATCATCTAAAAATGAGAAGGGATAGCAGCACAGTTGTATGGACTCATGTTCACACTACAGCTTACATGGTCCTGAGTTCAAATCCTGGTTATACATTCCTCCTTACATTTTCTCTTAGCAAGTTAGCAGAGTGCCATAGATTTGTTTCTTCACCTGGGGTAATATAAGAGAGAGAATGGCAAAGGGGCATACCTAAAAAGCAAAACCTAGGCACAGCTTTATCATTTGTGCTAAAAATGGATTGGGTAAGATTTCGGAAACCTATGATGAATTTCAATGCATGCCGCTTTGATTTTGCTTCGCATGAAGTGACATAGCTGGTACTAGTTGGCCAATTCAGAATCTATCATGTATTAGAATGGCCTTTTGAGGTTTACATTGTAATTGGAATCTTAAGTAAGAGGTCAAAAAGCTTTGATTCAATTCCAAAATTGATTGTTTGGATGATGAAGAAGAAGAGCTCAATAGCTAGCTAGCTCCATGTCTTATTGGAATGACCTTTGATTATTGTAATGGAGTTCTTTGTGTGTAAATTTATTAAAGAATTTATATAAATTCATTTGGAGTTAAACTATGATTATAATGACCTCCCACGCCCTTCAAGACCCTAGTGCTGAAATAATAATTGTAATACATGTCCCCAACCTAACCTCAAAATTTCCGAAATCAGACAGATTTATGGTGTATTTATCATGTTCATGTTCACTTCCCAGAAAGTTCCCACTCAGGCTTATATAATATTGACTTTCTTGTTCAATGATGAGCAAGTCCTGTGCCCCTGGCCATGTCTTCCGGAGAGGAATGACTTTTGAAGACCCATGTGGCATTGTTCATTGTAATACATGGACAAAAGGGAAGAATGTGGTCTTGCAGGTTGAATTCACTTTCAGAAAATCACACCTTCCCATGATGCATTGGTGAAAGTGTCCTAAATCACAGAACCTTGCTATACACAATGCTAAATATAGCAATAGACCTTTTTCCTTTCTTCCCATCATGCACTATTCCAGGGGAGAATGATGTATAGATTTTATGCAATAGTTTTTGCAAATTATTGCGTCTTAATGCTGGGGTCTTTTGAACATACTGTCACTGATTCCATAATTGTGAAGTCCATCAATGTTACTAATTGGACACAAGTAATGCAGTTATGGAACAAAGTAGAAATGTCTGTAGTCGATCAATATTATGTATAGAACTCTTGGAGGTGATGTGATTTGCAATACTCGAAAGGCAGAATACGGCGGAGCTGCGGAAGTACCCCCTGGAATAGTGCATGATGGGAAGTAGGGAAAACAATGGTCAAAGGAATTGTCTCGAATATTATTATGTGCTGGTTTATACACTGGTATGAGGAATTCTGGGATGGCAGTCTGCTGTGGGGTCACAAATTCAGAAATGTGATTTTTGGGGACGCACCATTTGACTTACAGGATCTGATTTTGATCATAGACCCTAGATTTGATGGTCATCGCCCCATCGGTCATAAACCTTCCTATATTGAACATGATGACATGGATGTACTAGTTGTGATATGACAGTATGTACACCACCAGATTCCTATTGCTGCCAACCTCTCAGAGCATGCTCAGAGGTACACCCAGGCCCGTCGGAACCGCTACGGCCGGTACGGCCATGGCCGTACCACTTTTCAGCCAAAAAAAAAGAGGAAAGGAGAGAAGAGAAGAGAAAGAGGAAAAGGAGAAAAAAGAAGAGAAAAGGGAGAAAAGGAGAAGGAGAAGGTTAAATTGCACGTATAGTAGGCCCATGCCTAAATCGCAGTCGGGTCAATCTATAGCCTATAGGCCTAGGTCTGTGATTATTTTGCTTGAAGGCAGGTCCTCTGACCAAAAGCATGTGAAAATTACGACGGGCTCGCCGATAGGCAGGGCCCGTCACATTGTCACCAAAGTCAGTATAATTATATAGGCCTATTAAAACGGACTCTGTGCTGACTTCAATTCAACATCGATCCATATGCATGCTTTAATTGCGAATCTCAAGTCTTAGGCCTATAAAGTGTAAGTGTAACATTTATCATTTTAAAAATTGAGTTCGGGCCCTTTTTTGTTTTAAAAAGCAATGATAGTGTAAAAATGATGCACCAAATGGCTTCAATTGGACCTTCATTTTGCAAAATTTCCAAAACTTCTGAGGGGTACTTCCCGTTCAGACACCCCGTGCGTATACAAACAACTGCCCGTTTTCGTGTCTGTATTTAACACCCACCATTAAACCAATAATTCATAAAATAACAGTGAAAAAATGGCCTTCAATTGGCTTGTCATTTCGTAAATTGATATTTTCGGCTTTTTCAAACTACACAATAATAGTGCCAAAATGGTCCACCAAATGGCTTCAATTGGTCTTCATTTTGCAATTATAAAGCAATAATTCCGACAATAAAAGTTAAAACTTGTCCACAAATGGCTTCAATTGGGCCGTCTTTTTGCAAATTTTAGGCTTTTTCAAACTAAAATTTTACACAATAATAGTGACAAAATGGTCCAACAATTGGCTACAATTGGGTCTTCATTTTCCTAAAGTTTCTAATCGAAAATTGGGCTTTCAAATGTACTATCATGTGTACTGCAATCGAGTCTTATCATGAATTAGTAATATGTTTTATGGTTGATCATTTTTATTTCGAATGTCCTAGTTTTGAAGTTTAGTCCTATTAACTTACCGTTGAAATTCTACTTTTCATTTTCCAAAGTGCTCGAGCTTCAGGGGCTTCGCCCCTCGAACCCCATGAGGGGCTCTGCCCTTCAAACCCCTGGGGGGTTACACCCCAGACCCCAAAGTGGGCCGTACCACTTTCAATTTCCTTCCGACGGGCCTGGGTACACCCCAGTAGTATTACCTGTATGTGTGATTCTGATGTGTGTAGGGGGAGTACCAATTACACAGGTACTTGGGAGTAGCTGGTCAGCAGTGAACCTCGGGGCGAAGCCATAGGAATCTAGTAGTGTACTTGATTGTTGTCCTCAGTGCAACTCTTCAAATTCTGGCCTGTCAATTGAATAAAGGTTCTACAGGGAATGTCTTTCCAATTTAGATGCGGAAAAATTGCTTTCAAAATGTCAATTTTGTCATCATACAAGTTGGGTTTTAAGATATATCAGGTTCATTCCTGTAATCAGATTTGCGTGAATCCTAGTTGATTCTTGAAAACTGTTGTAGTTACCACAAAAGTTGATTTGCAAGAATCAAATGATTCCAGCAAATTTATTCTGCAAGAATCAAGATTGGTTCTCACATTGCAAAACAAGGTTTGATTCATTGGGGTATTAGGTGACTTCTTTGTTCATCTTCTCTCCTCTTTCATTTCTTACTTTACTTCCGATGGTAAAAAACATGGATAGTGTTATAAGGTTAAGGAACTGGTCCTCGAGATGATTCTTTTATTTCCGATTTGAGATGGTGCTTGTATTTCGTATGAGATGCAATGTATGGGCAACTATTTGATTGAGCGCAGTAAAGCTGGAATTTGGAAAGACACTTAAATTGGGCATTGCATAAAATGTTTAATTCTGCGTATAATGATTGCTGTGCTTCATGTCTTGTTATTAGTAGGATTGACCCAGTTATCCATGTGTGATGGAAATTATCCATTAAAATTGACCCTTAATGAGACTTTGCCGATTAGCTAATCATCTGTGGCATGAGCTAGCTTGTCATATTGCAGGCAGGCCCTGATACATCTCTATTCGTCATTGGTGGTGGTATAAATGCATTGGAGGATACAGCTAAATACCTCCATCACATGTGTTCACACCAGATCCATTATAATGACGCCATACTATATTATTAGTGACAACAAAACACAAAGATTGCCCCAGTGACCCAATTAACTGCACTCACAAATAGAGTAAGCACAGGCTCTGTGCGGACTCTGATACCTGCATGCTAAACCGCTTCGCTCGCTATTCGAGGGGCGTTGCGGTTTGCGAAAGGGGCTAGTTCTAAAACAGAGCTGAAGTAAAATGGGGTCATTTTGAATGACATTTTAAATAAAGTTGCCTCCATTCATCAGTGATAGTTGCTGGTCTGTCCGCAGATGGCAACACTGCACATATGAGGACCTAGCTGAATTCAACGATTCTACTCGTCACTGCGTCAGCTTTGGCTCGGGCGCATTTGACCCTGTGCATGGACACACTAAGAAGAAGTTCAAAATTGGACCTTGAGTTGTGGTGCATGAGTTCTTGCATTCAACCATAGACCCTGCATTCTTTTTCCAGGGTCTATGATTCAACAAAATTTATGCAAAGCAGCTTGGCACTAACAATGCATTTGGCGGACCTTGACCCCCAAACGTATTGTCTTGACACCCAAATGCATTGTTAGTGCCAAGGTCCTTGACCCCCCAAATGTTACCACTTGGACCCCTTCCAAATGTAATGGAAGAGTATGTGGAACCCCTCCTCAAACCAGAGGCTAGTGCTACCCTTGATTCAAAGTTCATCATTCTGCTATATAGGTTTATGTCCTATAAAAGAACCGTTATGACTGGTGAGAGTGTTTGGGATTTGATAGTGTCAATCCTTGTTGGCTGTTTTGCCAATGTACTGTGGTGGAAAGCATTCAAAGCAATGTATTCTTTTCCAATCATAAAATGTCCCTAAAGGCTTTCCATACATTTCTTTCTTGCTCATGTGGATGAAGTGCAAAATAAATTTAGCGATGCTATGAAAATTGACAGTTTATGTAATAATGGTTAACAAATTAGCCATTAGATATGGTGTAAATTGTATCCGGTTTCTTCCTATGACACAAGGGGGAGGATGCTGTTCGAGACCTGGATGCTAGGTCCGTCCGACAGTGTTCCGCAGGGGTCAGGATACTTAACGCTAAAATAAAAGCATCAACGCTGAAAAGCTGTTCTCTATTACTCTACCACCCTAAGCTTCAATATTCTATTGTACAGACTGCAGGCAAACCAGCATCTCATTGGGGGTCTAATGGGAAAGTATAACAAACGACACCATTTTGATGTAACCTAAATGTCATTATATTGATCTCCAATGGCGTAACGGTAGGTCAGTAATCCAAATTGCTCCAGATCTGGATCCGCTGTGGGGGATATGAGGCCAGTGCTTGATGATGGAGAAATAAGGAGGGAGTGTTGTATTGATGGTCTCTGATGATGGTCTCTGATACATGATGTGATGAGATAGGTTGATGGTGAGGGCATGTTTCATCTCTGTATCAGAGGTTGATGAAGAGACAGTACAGATGAGTAAAATTGGTTAATTAGGGTTATTAGTTGTATCATATCTGGCCTAAAAATGATAGGCCTGTAGTTCATGATATTTTCAATCATCTAGTCTGCTAATGTGGGTAACTTGATCATATCAGGAGGTAGAGGTACGTCATTAATGTGAACTTATAGAATATCAATCCGCTTACTTGTATTTCGTGGTGTATGTTATCACACACATGCTGAGGACACTTGTTTTGAAAGGTACTATAAGGACATTGGTTTCAAGGGATGTGCAACATATTTGTCAAATTGTGGAGTTATTTGTGTTGCAACTATAGCAGCATGACCAAACAGGTAATTTTATGTATCTTCCTTCTTGCTCCATTTTCTTGGTCTTTCGTTTCATTTCGTCCTTCCATTTCTCATAATTTCTCTTGTCTCTTTTGATGTCTCCGTATTTTTTATACACTTTTTTCCTGTGAGCTTCTGCACTCTTTCTTTTGATGTGGTCGCTGATGTTGTAGTCGGATTGGACAAGTTGCTTTGTTACTTTCTAAACTGATTCTGAAAATTGTATGTATTTTATAGCCACCCCTGTTTGACATATAATTAAAACAGACCTGTGACGATTCAAGCATGGGCACACCAGGCGTGTGTGCCCCCCTTTTTTCCCAAGGATTTTTTTTTGGTACTATTTTGTTGGAAAAAGCCCTTTGTTAAAATTGCTTTTCACTTTTACACGTTCTACAGAAGATATAAATTGCATCATATAATTATTGTGATAAAGACCTCTGATGCAGAACTACTCTGTGCTACAGACCTTGTACCTGTATTACCCAGGAGATAAACTACTGGGAACCACACACTCTTGGAAACCATAGTCAGACCGTTTACCTATATTACCCATAGGAGATAAACTACTGGGAACCACACACTCTTGGAAACCATAGTGGGCACACTACTTGCGGCTCGTGTCCCCCTGAATTGTGAGTAGTCTTTGATAAAGACTAATGCAGAATCAAAATGGACCTGTTTATTTCCATCCATCTTCAGCAGTGGCGGATGGAGGCTAGGGCACACCAGTAATAATAATGAATTTAAATAAAATAAAACTTGGCATGTGGGTGTTCATGAAAATATTGATTGTCACGTTCTATGATAAAAACCATGGCGTTTCAATGTGATTTGATATAGTCAGCAATCGACATATAAACAACAATGCAGCTAGAGCGAAAAGATAAACATGTTGAATATTTGTTTGTCCGATAGTAACATGGTCATTGATTACACGCAACACACGTGTAGCACACTTGTCACATAGATCGTCAAATGTCAGGTGGACTGCTGGGAAGTTCATTGGCCCCCAGAAACTGAGCCAAAGTCAACTATCCACGTATCTGAAATAATAGAATAACGTCTGGTAGGCGCAAGCAAATATTGAGTAGGATATCTGCTGTATATCATATCACAGACCATAGTAAAGAAATAAAATTATGTAATTGCTTTGAGAATGAAATGTGTTTTGAATCAGAATAGTAATCCCACAGATCCTGAAAAGATCCAGGATTTGTGGTTATATGTCACAGTTGTTTTATTGTTTTATCTCATCTTTTTCGATCCAAATTTACCTTGATTATGGTCCAAAATAGTGTACAACCTAGTTTAATTTTCACACATGATGTGTGGTATGAAGGCATATTGAGTCAGTGTAGTCGAGGTGGAGGATGACTTCAACTTTTGCCATATCACTGATGAGTGATCACACCAAGTTAATAATTCCCCTACCCCCTCTCTCAAAATAAAGAAAAATATGTGATGTACTGAATTCCAAGATTCGATCCAGGGTTTAAGCCTGATTCTTACTCCACTTCACAGCACAATGCAATGCTATAAAAACCGAAATGTGAGCCAGGTTTTTACGAGCTTGGCGGTGAAAATTCTCATTGAGCAAATGAAATTTCGGTCTGTGATACTGCAGGGGCGGACTGGTTGTTTTAGGCGGCCGTGGCAAATTTATTAAGACCGGCCCTATTACACAGATAGAGCGCAGCGAGCGAAGCGACTAGCGCATGGGGTCCAGGGGCCCGCGTAAGGGCCCTGGTAGGGTCCAGGGGCAAAGCCCTGGTGGGGAATCCAGGGCGAAGCCCATGACAACTAAGGGTTTTAGCTCTTCTAGGGGTCAGGAAGCCCGGATTTGACAACGATTTCTGAAGCCAAATTCCATTTGTACAGACTTGAAATATTCTTTATACATTGTCACTCACTTGCAATAATCTAATCAAGATCAAACCAACAGTTATTCAATTTATATAAGTAGTGTGCATGTTTTATGTTTTGACTCATTTGCACACATATAGAATTACATCTTTGCAGAACTGTGTTATCATATCGTGAGTATATATTCAATCATTAAAAGACAAATGCTAAAAATTGTTTAGGCCTACTGGGTAAAGGTTAATAGCAACTTTTTAAAACTATTGCAATTTGGTGTTCACAGCATCTAGCGAATGGTAGTGAGCTTTGGCAAAAATTGCATTGATCATTTCATAGCGAGCGTGATAAAACTCCACAGTGGCGTAGATTTGTTTTTGACATTGGGGTTGGAAAAATATTATTGAAATTGCACCTTTTAGCGACATAAGTTTATTGTACAAATGCGCACGAAGCGCACAGACATTTTTGGCATATTGAAGCTAAACTGGTGATGATGTAGTGGAATAAATTCGCGCGAAGCGTGAAAAAATTGACACTTTCCATTTTGATGACTTTTGAAAAACAATTATCAAAAATTTGTCAACTTTTATATTTTGACCCAAGTTTTGTCCCAGGTCTCACTGAAAGAACCCCTTTTGTGGCCTCTCTTACTGAATGACCCCTTGGTTATATGGTGTCAAGCTTTCACCAAAAGACCCCTATAGCATGTATAGTTTCAAACTGGTGTCCCATGTCTGCACATCCCGTTACTTGAAAGTCGAGTGTCTGTAGGCCTATCAGCCCCTATTTCTACAGGCCTTAGGCCCTATCACTATGCAGACAAACAGCGGGCACACTGTGTAGGCCCTTATATTACTCATCCCCCTCAATGATCCCCCTCCTTTCTTCTCTTTTCCTTTCTTTCTCCTCTGTCTGCCTAATACCAAATGACCATACCGGCCCTAGCCTCATTCCGCAGCCACAATGAAATACCAATATTCCATTGACAGCCAGCCCAATATTTTGCTGTTGGCTTAAAATTTAAAAATTTTACTGTATCGCATCTAGAGTATTGGCCTTTTGCTGTGTTTACGGTCTAGAGAATTGATTCAAAAGGCCATTTGTAGGTGATGCCGGCCTATAATAGCTTAGTGCTATACCTTAAGCCCTAGGGCCTATGTCTTGGGCCTTACGCCTTCGGTTCTCGGACCTATGCCTCAGGCCCTAGGGCCTATGTCTTCCCCATTCTCTCCCCTTTTCTTCTATTTTCCCTTTCTTTCTCCTCTTTGTCCTTTTCTCTCTTTCTCTTTTTTCTCCCCTTCTCCTTTCTTTTCCTTTTCTTTCCTTTTCTTTCTTTTTTTGAGCAACCGGCCCTGAGCGCCCAGAACCAGCGGCCCATGTGGCGATCGCCATAACGCCACAGTGGCCAGTCCGCCCTGTGTGATAGAGTTGGATTTTGTTCAACTTCATAGCAGCGCGCTGTGATATCGCAGCCGTGCACACTTGTGATTGGCTGAGCCTGGAAAATCAAGGTAGGCAGAATGACCATAAAAGGAGATGCAGACCCCACATGCTTTTAAAACATCGCAGCATTGCGCGATGAAATTAAAATGTACATTTTAATTTTATTGCGCAATGCTGCGATGTTTTAAAAGCATCACATAGCGCTGCGATGTGGAATAAGAATCATACTTTACTACAGATTGATCTGGAAACTCGGTGATGAAGTATTTGCATCAACTCAATGATACCAATACCAGTATGGAAAGATATCAGTGTTGAGGTGAATATTATTGTGATGATATTATACAGCTAATCATGTCTGTGCTATTATTAGAAATGTAGGAAATTGAAACATTAGATTTTCTTAGAAATGTTTTATCAAATTACAACATAATGGTAGCCAGCTTGAATTTATTAAATTGGAAATTTTATTAGGAAAATGCATTAGCTTTATATTAGATTGTTTTTTTCTTTTCATTATATAATAAAAAAACAATATTGGGTTTGGCTAAGTAATATGCTTTGAGTAACATCATCACTATATTGGCTTGTTGTTTGTTGATGAAAATTCCAGGGATGAACTTTGCTGTGAAAAGACTGTGAATTGATTCTGGCAAAAATATAGGGGGAAAAGGGTTTTGTAAAAACTGCAAAGGAATTTTGCAAAAGATAATAGTACAGACTGATTGACTGCTTAGGACACGGTTTCAGATTTGAAGCAGGTTTGACTGCCAAAATGGCAAAATATAAAGTTTCAAAAAATATTGTTTTAAATATGTTTTCTAGACTGAAATTTTGTGCAGAATTCATTTCTGAAGTCAGAAATGCACAATCTGTCATTGTTTTCCTGATATGAGCATTACAGTAGAGGCATATGCTTTTGACGGAAATAAAAATTTGAGATCCATAAGTGACAACATCATCACAACATATTTGAACTCTATTGGCACACTTATAAAGGTTCTGCAAGGCTCACATCATGTTGTAGTGCAAGTCTGACATCTGATTGGTGCACACACATTGAATATAGGTCACATGATTGCGCAATATTACAGGTACTAATTGTTCCCGATTTTGCTCAAAAATGGGGTGGCGACCTCCGAGATCTACTTAGAACTCAAAAAATATGCATTTTAGCACAAGTTTGGTACTATATCCCTGTAGTACTGTATCATGGGAATAACTGATTAGTTTTTTAAACATGTCGCCCTCATATTTTTTTTTTTTGGCGATTTTTCGAAATGCCAAATTTTACGGAATTTACAGATGTCACAAATTGATAAAAAAATTAGAAAAGAAAATTGAGAAGGAATGGAAAGATATTAATGTTATACCCAAGTAGGAACTTATACTGTGCATAACTCATTAGTTTTTCAAGCCTATAGCTCTTGTAGTTTTCTTGTAATCCCGATTTTTATAAATGCCGGGAATTTTTACACACATCAAAATTTTAAGGGGTAGGGGAAACATTTTTACATTTTGCCTTAGTTAAAATGAACAAAGTTAGGTATCAAATGAAAGCCCATTCAATACTGCATAGACTGGTAGGTCAACCATCACTGTAGCACCTTCCTATCAAGAGTTATGATTTTTCAAATCAATTTCTTTGCAAAACGGCTTATTTTGGCATGTCAATTGTCACGAGGCATGTCATATTTGAATGATTCTGGCGCATAAATGATTAAGTCAATCACAAAACAAATACCTGAATCCATCAAATAGTACCCTCAGCTGATATGTTAACATTTTAAAGGGCCATATCTATGTATATTGTAGACTCTATGAGTATACAAAGTTGGCATGTGAAAATTTTTGTCACCCAAAAAGTGTGTTTTTCGGGCAAAATCGGCCACAAATCAACATTTTGTAGCAAAACGATGTACGATGCACACGTTTTGACAAAAAAATCATGTTCTACAAACAATTTTACCCTAGAAAAGATACCTTAGAAATTAAACATAGCTATTTTCACTATGGGGTGAATTTTTACACACTTTGGCAGTGAAACCTGCTTCAAATCTGAGACCATGTCTTAGAAGGGAATTGACCTAGAGTGGTGAATATATTATTTCTAAAATGTGCATGATCTTCAAAGCTGAGCATGATTCAGGCATAAATGTCAAATATGGAAAAGTTATGTCTCTCACTCTGTGTATTCATTCATTCATATTCATTCATGGTTAAAAAAGACACAGCTAAAAGCTGAATTCATACGCAATTTACACTCAATAACACTTTGAGGCGGGTACCACAAATCTCACTTGCTTTCATGATCGCCTGCTTTTGCAGCGGTCGTGGCAGCCCCAAATAGGTCATCAATAAACGGCAGCCCCAAATGGGTCATCCAAAGGATAATCCTTTATTGCTAGCCATAATGGCCTCATATCCAAGGGCACAGTTCTTTAACTTCCATTAGCTTTTTGTATCTCAACAGTTGACCTCAAGTATGAGTTTTTGTACCCAGTGCATAATAACTGTGAATGTCAAAACATATTGGGGTTAAAGATCTGTGCTCTGGTAGATGAGCATTTTGATCCTAGTGTATGTTGCCGATTCTGTTGCCAAACCCGCGATTTGGTAGCCCAGTTGGGCGACTTTTGACGATTATTCAGTGACTTTTACAATATCCTGTTCCATTTTTTTTTGCGACTTTTTCGACATTTCGCCTGTGACATGCGGTAGTGTCTTGTTGCATAGAAACCAATGGTTTAAAAGAGACTTTTCAATATTAAAAATTATGTAATTCTGTCTAAAGATTTTTGCCAACTGCCTTGGTTGCAAATTAAGGCTGGCATTTTCGGTCGGGTAAACGGGTACCCGCCCGAGATTACATTACCCGGGTAGGAAATACCCCCCGGGTACCCAAAATTTAAAAAAAAAAAAAAAAATGTATTTATTTTTTTTTTTTTTTAAGTTTTTTTTTTCGGTTTTGTAGTGTCCCTGGACCTAGACCTAAATGCTAGGATCATTCATGGTTGACCTAAAAAAAAAAAAAAAAAAAAAAAAAAAAATTTCCAAGATGCTTTGTATTTTTAATGCAATTTCGGGTACCCGGTTACCCGCCCGAAAAATGCGGCGGGTACCCGGGTACAAAATTACCCGAAAATGCCAGGCCTATTGCAAATGTCAAACCTGTAACTGATGCACTGTGAGGAGTCTGCAATAGATTAGCACCTGTACCGGCTATTCCAGTCTGGACCACTGCAGTTGATGCTTGAACTCCGTTCTTGAACTGAATACCGGTCTTCCTACTGTGCATTCTACGCATTCTCTATAGTACTAAGGTTACAACATGATTATATAACGTGTTGCACGTACTACCACAGTTATATAAATGTCAATGTAAACTATCCAATGCTATTTAGGACCGTACTCGCATTTACAGCAGGTAAAATCGGTCATAGGCGCCCTCGGGCATCTTTGACCTGCTAGATTCAATAAATACTGTATGCAATGAAACCTGAACCCTCTAGATATCATCAGCAAATCAGGTTTACATGCCCCGCTTCTTTATGCTTGACCTTCCACTTCGTATCTCATCGTGTTTCAAGTGCAATTAGATAATCATGTTTCGCTAACTTGTTTGTGCATCATTGTTTGCTCCTTGGTGTCAAGTTGTCACGGTATATGCTAATGTTCCTATTAGATTCATCTCACTGTCGTTGCATCATCCCATTGTGCTATTCCAGTTAAAATCCATACCCCATATGGAAGACATGGCTTAAACCTCCCACACAGGGGTGTAGATTTCAAATGGAGTCATCCGTTTCGGTATCCCCATTCTGGCATAGCCCATTGTTCATCCGTCATTGCATCATTTCAGTGTCCACTCTCTGATTGGTCCACCATTCGTTTCTGAACTCGTCTTTCGTCTGGACAGATGGACCGCTTCATCTTTGTCAATCCGCTTGTCATAACAAGATATGTGCAGGCATGCTATCACTGCTTTATAGTCACTTAAAACATAGTTAATGAGGCCACACTTAGGAGTACCATACAGTAATGGTTAATTAGCAACTGGACAGAAGTGGCATTTTAACAGATTCATTTGGGTCACAAGTACTGTTGAATGTAGACATTTACGGAGGCCGCCGTAATTTTGTTTGTACGAGGAGGGGATTCATGTTATTAAAGAGTTAGTTTAGATGAAATATAATAATGTAGAAGATTGTTAAGTTATCCAGACACTCTGGCAGGGTTACTTCTGTGTTGAAGTATACGGGAATGTGCCGGATGCCGCCACAAAATGTATCCTGGACATGGGGTTATGGTTTTCATAGAAAATCCTCAGACTTATTTCAGCGTTCTGGAGGATGATTCCAGTCTGGCCTCTAGTTGGTGACCTGATGAGGACACAAGGACATTGTGAATGCTCCCTATCCAGGTCCTGCTTGAATAGTTGAAGCATTTTCAATATATTGTTAAAATGTAGGGGGCCTATGTCTTGATATGAACTCAGTATCAAGGGCAGAACTCTTTATCACCAGGGACTTGGCAGCTAATTAGATAAGATGTATTTTTCCAGATTAAAGCCTATGTTAACCCTAATATCCAAAAATACCACAGAATACCACGATGAAAAATTAAGCGCATGCGTGAATCCCAGGGTCTGCGATGACGCAATCACCCTAAGTGTTATATGCTCACGGAATTGCTGCCCGGGCAGCGATAACCTGTGTAGCTACCGGTCCGTGATCGTGTGGTTGGCATGCGGGGGGTCAAAGGTTCGAATCCCGGGGGTGCCAAGTGACTTCTTTGTTCATCTTCTCTCCTTTTTCGTATCTTCTTTAACTTCCGATATCAAAAAGCAGGGTTAAGTGTTAGGGTTTAATGTGCAAGTAGATTGATTGACAGAATGATAGCGCTACCTGGCTCATCTATAAAGTTATCACTTCTTGGCTAACAGATTCAATTATAATAGGACTATCAATAGTCATTAGTAGAGGGCGCTGCATAGCTTCAGATGTTGTAGCTCTTCAGAAGTAAAGTTCAGCAAGACTGTCATAAGCTATTGGGCGGCTCCACATGGGAGACCAGGTTCGCATCAATGCTTATCAATGTGGACTACCGTGATTTGCAGCATTACCGTATTGGTCCGAGTATAGTCCCATGTTCGAGTATAATCCCACCCCCCATTTTTTCGAAAAATTTCAGAAATTGTAAAAAAAAAAATATAAAAAAAATTCAAGATATTTTGTATTTTTTAATATGAAAATTGATAATTTGTATTCATGTCATACTCTATTAATGATTTCAAAATGCATTGAATTTGAATGCATTTTGAAATCATTAATAGAGTATGACATGAAAAAAAGTATCAATTTTCATATTAAAATACAAAATATCTTGAAATTTTTTATTTTTTGAAATTGAGTATAATCCCACCCCCAATTGTGAAAAATGTTCACATAAAAAACGGGTGGGACTATACTCGGACCAATACGGTAATAGCAACTGTTTACATGGCACTCAGATCCGCTTCTGAAAAAATTATCGCATAGTGAGTGCAATTGTTGTTAGTGTGTGCAGCATGTGTTAAAGACGCTCATGGTGCAATGCTGTGTGCGTGTAGGGCGCTCATTGAACGGCGTTGTCTGGGCACACAAGAGTAGTCCACATTGATTCGCATCTCAAAAGTCTGCATTGATACGGATTCATGTGAAGTCATCCATTATCTGCCAACAGTGTGTTATTTATGGAGCGAGTAAAATGAACTTGGCCTACCGTAGCCTGTCATCCTTACATTAGAATGGTGCCAACACCATCTGTCTCTCTGAACAATTGTAGGTCCAGAATGGTAGGTTGCACTAGGCCTGTTGCTGCTCTTCTCTTGCACACTGTTTGTGCATGTACAATGTGAGTGCAAGAAACCTTTGCAGGTTTTAGGCCAATTTAGCCTGCATGAATCCAGCGTTTGTTCTATCGGAAGTTTTATTCGCACCAAAATTCCTTCCCATAATGCAATATGTGTATTGCAATAACAAAGGAGATGATGAACCTTGTAGCTGTATCTATTGGTATGATGTTACCTCGTTGGACAGAATTTCGGTCCGAATGACTTCCAGTAGAGAGGGCGGCAGTGGTGGGGTATAGAAGTGATAGATCAGTAGAAATGCATTGTTTTAGGTAAAATGTGATGCTTCAATGACACAAATCCCAATAGGTCTAGTTTCCCAGATAATGCCAGGATTTTTAAAGGATGACCAAAGATTTCATGTACAAAATATTTGTCCGACTACACGTGTAGGCCAATTTGATAATAAAATCTCATATTTTACTTCATAAAGTATTCATTAACCTGATCTGTGTGTAAATGCAGTGATTGGTGTCTTCTGCTTGCATACATAACAAATGTATACTCTGTACCATTTTGGATATTACATTTTAAAATCCCCATTCAGTACACTGTTACTGTTAGCATGAAAAAGGATAAAATGCAATTGAATTACAGCAAAATCAACAGAGAGTTTTAAAGCCGAGACATTTGTTCAGTTTCTTTCTGTGTTCTTATTCGATGACTACCTCTACTGATACTGTACACAGATACAGGTCTTTTTCAAGCTTCTTGATTGAGCCTTGAGGGTTAGATCTAATGTCAGATCTGGGCATCTTCGCTATGTATACTCGTACATACGTACGCTGGTGCAGGAATGCCCGCTGATTGCTAATGTGATTCAACATCTTTGATATTCTCACAAGCCCAGGTGTATTCAATAGGGTTATCCAAACAAGTCATACAGTGTAAACCTATGTGCAGGTGTATGGCATGGGTTGGTTGTGTTGACTAAGGCTGTGTTAGGTTTGTGTGTTCGTATAAACGCAGCACTTTGAAAGGAGCGGGTACATCGTGTTATCTGTCTGTGGTGCAGGACAATGGTGGGTTATGTACCATATGGAGGTTGACCAAACACATAAGTAACCCAGTCATGATCATCCTGTTACCTGAAATGATGATTGATGAGAAATTAAATATGAACAATCTGCAACGAGGGAATAAACAAAACCAAAGATATAGGACAAGTCTATTGCTCTAGCGGCATTAGGACAATGCATGCTTGAAGGAGGCTGGAGCCAAGGAATGCACCAGGCCTGTGCACAGGGAATGGCCGCACGTACCCCCAAAAAAATCCACTTTTCAGGGCAAAATTTCCAAGAATAATTAACCAAGGGGAAGGTAGAGTCCACTTTTGGCATTCAAGCAATTTTTAAGGGAGAAAGGGTACACGTTCCGCATCCCCCTCCCTCCTCCCCCACAAAATCAATACAATCCTGTGTTCTGGCCTGCAATGCAAATTTGGTAAGGATTTTGAGGCATGTAACGTAACACAAGCAAACAATATTTCTATGAATTGCCTTACAATGCTAAATTCTGAGCAAGTGCAACATTTTTCTCTGGCATTAGCATGATTTTGCAAGCTCAATTTCTCAGTAATCACGATAATAGCATGCATATTATAAATGGAAGACTGCTAAATTCTTTGCATCAATTACTCAAGTATGTCACATCGTTTTGAGGGGTTTGTGCTAAGAATAGCTGCTCTATATACATTTGACAATTACTGCATTCTATACTAGTATTGTACACATTTGAAAATATGACATATAGCAGCTATTGCAGATATGGCGTCCATGTAGTTAACTCCTCGATTTTTTCTTTAAATGCAAGCGCAAAGGTTCTATGTGCAATAGCTGCCATATAGATATTTGACAATGTCTTGCATTCTATATTGTGTACACATCTGAAATATGACACCTGGCAGCTACTGCAGGTAGGACCTTCATGTAGTTAACTCCTTGATTTTTCCTTTGAATGCAAGCGCAAAGGTCCTATGTGCAATAGCTGCCCTATAGACATTTGACAATTCCTGCATTTTATGTAGTGTACACTTCTGAAATATGGCATCTGGCAGCTATTGCAGATAGGGCCTAAACTCCTCCGATCCTTTGAATGCAAGCGCATAAAGAAGATATTTTTGTTACATTGTTTGGTGTATTGTTACCAAGTGTTGTTGGACTGGCTAGTGGCCAGGTAAAGAAGAATGGATTTATCTGGAAATTGTGATGTCAAAGATGTTTGTACATTGATTTGAGGTTTCTTTGGAGATATTTTGTAAATATGTGTTGCTTCAATCATTGTGGTATACAAGAAATTTACCATTTTAGTAAAATAATAAATAGATTAATAATCAAATAAATTAAATATGATAATTAATATCAATGCAAATAGCCTACATCCTGTATAAAAACATAAATAAAAAAATCTAGGTATTATTTATATAAAACAAATATTAAATTTTGTGTATCATATTCTCAGTCATCACTCATCCAGGTATCAAATTGACAATTATAATCTATTCAACTGGTCTTATTATTTTATGTGAAAAAGTGAAACTGTCGTCAGTTCAAAAATAGTATTATTGCAGATGAATCTAGATTATAATTTTCAATTTGATGCAAATAATAAAATACTACAAACAAATAAATACTAATTCAAACAAATAGATAAATGCAAAAAGATTCTATTTATGTCTACAGATCAAACAATGCTTTTGGTAGATTTGAATATAGGCGGCAAGTTTTTTTATGCATTTTTTATGCATTTATACACAGTTAGGTGGGGGAAGGTTTTTTTTTTTTTTTTTTTAGTGTTGGTGGGGAAAGTTTTTTTTTTTTTGATGTAGTAGGGGAAGTTTTTTTTTTTTTGAAAAACTTCCTCTCCCCCCCCCCTGAGTATCAAATGGTGCGTCCCTAAACCTTCACAAATGATAAGATATTGGCATGTCAGGGTTATAAAACTTCAGCTTTTTATTTAGTAGTTGACTACTATTGACTACTAGCTCCCCAGTAGTCTGCACCAAATGGTTGCGACTGTTTTGGAGGTCTAAATCTAATAAAAGCTCGAAGTAGCGAAGTGACAAAAATGGGTGGTAAAAAACCTTTTTGGTGAAATTGAGGTTTTTTTACTGATTTTGTAGCAAGCAAGGCAGATGTTTCATTGACAAAGGCTTTTTATTCATGCTATGTCCAAAAAATAAACCCACAGCAAATTGCATAAAACCATTTTTTCTTGACAAAATAAAGGCAGTCATTAGTTTTAAAATGTCAAGACAATGTGTTTTTGAACATTTCACTTTTTTTAAGATAGGTTTATAATAGGCCTACTATTAATAATTGCTATAATAATTATGCTATTTGGAGACGATAAAATAGTCACCATCAGCAAGTCATAGTCTATAAAAGTTGCAACTACCGTAAATAGTTGCGACGACCAGTATTATAATTGGCGACTTGGTCGTGCAACCCTACTCACAAATCCTGTGCCCCAGTGCACGTGTTTATCATTGTGTGATAGTGGTGTTTTTCAGCACTGATTGTTTTCGTGCATCATCGCACAAAACAACAAAGAGGCATGTAATTATGCAATAAGCATAAAAATCTCTGACAATTAAGCGCTTCAGACTCCGAGTATTATGCATACAATATTGTATGTACAATATATGCGTTATTTAATCTATTGCCATTCTATTTCAGTAATGTTTAAGTTCTAACGAATGTTTGATGCGAAAAATCGATAATATGTTACATACAATATCTAGCAGAAATATATTATCGATTTTACGTCATCAAACATTCGTTAGAACTTAAACATTACTGGAAATAGAATGGCAATAGATTAAATAACGTATATATTGTACATACAATATTGTACGATAATAAAAAGTCTGTATACTGCTTTATTGTGAAAATATTTAAGTAATTCAACTGTCTTTGTTCTTTGAGCAATTATTAAATGACAAAGTGAAAATTGGGTTAAATGTATAGCTTGAAAACAATTATGGTGTGGAAAATTGTTTTTTACATTAGATGAATTATATAATTTCCTTAATTGTAAATTACATAATTGGTTTAAATTGTCAAGTGAAGTTCTGTAAACATTTTCACAACCCCAGCTGAGTGCAGAGTTCATTTTGTCAGCTATTGTATTTGTTGCTTATTTTGTTTCAATTACCCCCTTTTACCCCCCAGCTGATTTTTTATATTTTTTATTGGGCCACACAACCCTGGTATTTTAAAAGCTTTTAAACTAAAAAGTTTTCAAACCCCAACATTTTCCAAACGATCCCTTACCAATACTAGCAAACAAGTGGCTAATCAGTTGAGGTTTCCATGATGTCATACATCAGCTTACTTCAGTGACCAATCAGATCCTATTGATTTCCCCTCATGAATATTGATATCCATTCATGAGGCAAGGTCATTGAGTAGAAGTCATGGAGCGTGTGCAGTAGGGACAGTTTGGCATGGTAAACAAGTAGCAGCTGATCAGGCCATTGAGCTTATTGTGTACAGTTGAGTGGCTCACACTGTTCTGTTATGATGCAATCTCGCCAGTTGATTTCTACATGTGTGGAACGTGACTGTACCGGAATATAAAGAATAGCTTTCTTCATATTCATACAATGCTAAACTGTACCAATGGTGGTAGGCATCGTCCATATGATTCAGATCCTGGCGAGAGCTTGGACACTCTGAGTAGTGCAAAACTAGAATATCGACAGAGTCGAAGACTGTTTCGCTATAAGATGGTCGGGAAAAACAATTGTTGCAATAATAATAGTACAAACTCTAGTAATAGTAATACTAGTTCTACCAAGAAGATGCCTAGATCAGATGTAACTAGAACTCTTATAGAGCACGGAGCTCCATGTATAGGTAGAAAAATGTTTAGGAATGTGGACGAAAATGAGCAACTTTCGTACTGACAGAGGAACATTTCTGGGATCGGTTAGGTCTGATAGTGGATCATCCACACTGTTCAGTGTGCCGCAAGAATCTGGCTGTAAGTATAAGAACTTCCAACAGGTTCAAGTTTTGGAGATGATGTTTTTATTTTTATTGGCTTGTTTGTTTATGTCTGCTTATCATATTGACAAACTGTATGATAGACAGATAATTTGAAATGGACTGTATGGATTGGAATATGTATTCAACAATGATTTTCATTTTAGTTTGTACATAACAGCTCAGTTCTTTGGATCCTAGATCTTCAGTCTTCAGTGGGTGGCTTCCTATTTATCAGCTCGTTGAGCTAAACTGGAAGTGGGATGTTTGGACCTCACAGTCAGTGCGGTGCTAAAAACATAAACATAGATCGTGTAGGACTATTGAAGTTTGTACAGAACTAGCTCAGATCTTTGGATCCTAGTCTGTACATGTATTGCCCATTAGGAGAGCAACTACTGGGGACTATAAACGGAAACCAGAGTGGGTATATTCGGCTTGGCCGCTCTGTGTCAGAGCTTGATCTCAAGAGCCATGGTAAAATCTTAACCCGTCATCTCAACCAGTCAAGTATCAGTTTGTTAAAGAGACACACACATGGGTCCTTAGTGATCAGCCTGGGCCACAGAGCTCCAACGCACTGTGCTCGCTTCACTTTTGACTCGCGCTACTACACTCGCTGTTTGGACATCACGATCAGAGGGGACCAAGCCAGTTCTAGGCTTTGCCCCTCTTTCGTGGCACTGCAAAGCCGTGCTCCCCTTAGGTCCCAATGCCCAGTACTAGTACTAGTACAATTTTCTGACTCCAAATCCAGAGACACCTCATGCATATTATCTAGGATTATTATTAGGCTTCTCTGTTCACTGGAGGGGCATGAAAACACAGCCCTTTAATATTGATTTTCAAACCTATTACCAGGAAAGTCCATCTCAACTTCCCTGCTATTACAATGCATCCAAATTCAAGGAAATTTTAATGAGGTGTCACAATAACACCAATGAGTGGGAAAGATAGCACAGATTCTAGACGGACTTGGTAAAAGGGGGTGTGGCAGCAAAGTAGCCAGCTAGCATGCTCCACTGGTCAATTGTGTCTTTTCAAGTGGGCCCTCAAGAGGGTTTGAGAAAGCACTGAGATACTGAAGAAACATGGGAATTTTCAGGCTTTTGCCTGTATTCAGGCAGTTTTCTTCTCTAAATTTACATATTTTTTCAGCCTGTTTTGGGCCTTTCAAAGCCAAATTCACATGCTTTTCAGCTCAGGCAGTTTTCAAAAAAAGCCATTCTCATGCAAGGGTGAAAATAAGAGAGCTTGAATCAGGGGCCACTTTGGCAAAAATAAGTGGCCACTGGTTCGCCAAGATTTGGAAGAAACAGGGGCCATTTCCAATTACCAAGGGGCCAATAAAAATATGCTGGATGAGTTAAATAAGCACTATTTGCACTATCCAGGGGCCAGTTTTGTGAGAAAAGTGTCCTCTTGTCAACTAAAATTGAGATGGAACCAGGAGCCATTTCAAAGTTTCTGGGGGTCAAACGGCTCCCATCTCCACTTAATTTCTCCCCTGTTCTCATGCCTGAAGTACATATTGGTACAAGTTGTGAGCCAGATAAACAACACAGATGGTTCCATCAACACGCATGATCATGAATGATGATGAATCAATACATTGTGCATGTCAAGCTGCCATCATTCAGTGTCAAATGTCTCAAAAATGAATCAGTAGGCCTACATAAGAGAACATGTCACCTCTAGCCTTTCCCATGTTCATTGTTCAGGTTTTTGATCGAGAAAAAAGGTTCTTGACTCCACTGGCATAATGTGATCAGCCCGGCAAATCAATCATGAATGTTTCATGTATGCTCCCGATCATGTTTTGAAAAGTGCATGTAGGCCTACATGTACCGACAAGGGAATAATATTTCATGTTGTGAGATACTGGGGGAAAAACATACCAGTGAGTAATGTTAGACACGTACACACTCAAAAACTTTTCAGAAACAACTTGACAAACTGGAAAAATGGAAAAAATTATCAGAAGCAACAAAATGGATAAATGTTTGACACATTGAAAAAAAAAAAACTTGTTTGAATTGAAAATCTTGGGGGGAAAAAAGTTTTCTTCACTTGTTTATACCTTCATTAAATCAAAAGGAAGCCCCAGGCACTAGGATCCACAACATGCTCATCTATCAGGCACAGTTCTTTAATCCCAATACATTTACACATTCATTGAATGACCTTTGGAAATTTGGGTACCAAAACTCATACTCTGAAACTTGAGGTCACTGAAATTTTGCACTATAGTTGTTTAAGGTTCTTGAACTATGCCATTGGGATGAGGCCATTGCGGTCCATAGTGAGGACGGTTTTGTTTCTTGACAAGATAATTGACAAGTATCCTGTCTCTAATTTCTTTCAAGGTCGTTGATGTTATGATCACGATGACTTACTGTTACATAACATGTTTTCTTTGTCAATTTTTGTTGCTAACTATTTATAGGCCAGGGCTAGTATATTGTGCATCCAAACCTTTGTGGATATGTAGAAATAATCTTCGGAATTGTAGGGGCTTTTTGCATAGAATAGATTCCACAGCTGACAGAGATTTTGTTGAAAACAATAGGGTTTTATCTTGCCTGGTTCTATCTAGTGCAAACTGGACTGCCCTGGACGAACTTAAACTGCATTGATGCTGATAAAAGGTGTTTACACTTTTAGCATAGGCCTTCAAAAACTGTGTGTTTAACTGTGTGTTTGAAGGCCACTGTTTTTGAAGGTTGACACTTTTACATGTAGTGTCTGCCCTTTTGCTGCATTTTGTAATATTTTGAGTTTTGGAAGAAAATCTTTGTACAAATTGGTAAACGTCTCAGCTGCATTGTTCAGCTGCATAGTAGTAGCTCTCAGTTGAAAAACCTTCTACCCTGAAAATATTTCTGTAAATGTCCCTTGGAATTACATTTGGAAAGCTTAGAATGCAACTGGTGCTTCCTCTATGTAGGCCTATGTAGTAGTAATAATGTTATCTTTATGAATGTAATTTTTTGTCTCCAGGAAATCTGCAATTTTACTTCTAATATTTCATGTTTTTTCTGTAGTCAAGGTCAAAAGGAAATGTTTATAACTTTTCTTTGTATGCAGATATTGATCTAATGCTTAAATTGTATTTTGCGTTAATTGTGTGTTTTCAGGACATTGTTATGAAAATATTAGCAGTATTTAAAATCTTTTTAATGGGGATTATGGTAACCTTCACGACAATGATAATTGGGGGTTTAATTTACTGCTTAAGAATTCAGAATTTGATCATCAAGGATTTCCAAAAATGTCACCCTACATTAGGCCTGATGTGCTTAAAGTTACAGCTTACTTTTTATCAAACAAACAAACAACATGTTGATCCAGTCACAGATATTCACATGTTTTGTGCCATGTTCAACCAATTCAGTGAACTGAGTCATTGATGATAAAACTTTATAGTATTGCAGAATCCATACCTGTGCCAAGTTAGGTCCAACTATTAAAACGGGAAAAAATCATTATTGATTATCTGCAAAAGTAATGGGAAGTTGTCAATGATCAGTTGTCAATGAAACAAGTTTGGGAAATGTTTGTAGGGGCAGATCAACTCAAGCTAAATTACTTGGAATAAACTTGGGGATGGGAAACTCAAGTTTGACGTAATTCCACTATGACGTGAGTTGTTGCGACTGACTTTTCAACTTTAGTTGCCTGGAGTTGGACATGTCTCCGGAGAGAAGGGATTGTTATGGAGATCAATTTTATTTAGGGAAGTGACGGAATAGTGGAATAGTTTATCAGGAATTTGTCAAATTGTAGGATTGTGTTGTTGTGCATTGGCAGTAAATGACTATGCATGTCCTGTATGTAAGCAGTGTCTAAGGAGAAGGTACAAATTAGAGGGTTTTTACCCCAATAAATAATTGTTTAATTCTAATTTTTGAAAAATCACAATAATGAATTAAAACACAGAAGGAGACAGGAAACTCAGAAACAAGTGTGATGGGCCTTATTATGTGAAACATACGATACCGTACCAAATATTTTGTGCACTTAATAAATTTCACTTGAGAAAAGTTTTATGTGTGTCGGTAGAGCTTGGTTCGCTCATTCTAAATAAACATACAGGGGCGTACATCTTTTAAATTTCTTTAGAGAAATTGGAGGTGTCAGTGGGAGCATCCTGAAAATCAAAATTTCCATGGATGTTATGACCCAATTTTGTAAATTGCGTCTAACTTCGGACCCCTTTTCTGCCAAAATATGAGACCTCAAATATTCAGATTTTTCACACGGCAGATTTGGCACATTGGCAGGAAGGAACATTCTAATAAATACACGCAAGATTTGACTCATTTACCACAGTCAGTGCTATCAACACCGGTGTATTCCGAACTTATGTACATTACATTGGCCTATTAAAATACGTCAAGGCAACAAAAATGAGGTGTTTGTCCTTCAGAAGGTTTGGCATCTAGGTACGAAATAAGATAGGTAAATAAGATAAGTGAGAATAATGGTTCTTGAAATAAAATTGTCAATTGATGGCATTCTGTTATCACAGAACAATAAACTGAACCAGGTACCTAACAATACATGTTGTATAATGTAGGTTTCCTTTTGTTATGCATGGTGTTTGCAGAGGCAGTGTGCTCTGCTTGCCTGGAAAACTTCTTATTTTCCCCCAACATTGTAAAATTTCCTCCTCTCTGATACCTGTATGATGAGACATTCCAACAAGCTCACTTTGCTCGTTATTGAGGGGCGTCAACGCGTCATGGTTTGCAAACAGGGCTAGTTTTAGACAACTAGTTTTTGAGACCCGATCATTTTATGCAACTGTGACTTTTAAAGAAACCCTTTAATTCTTGGAATGTTTAAATTCAGGAATATATATACACCCACTCTCCAGTCTCCATCAATGGCTTTCAAATTCCAATGATTGACGTTTTTGGAGTGGGTAGATAACAAAAATATTTAGGTTGTTGTCTTTCCAGGTATATGGGGTGATATCCTCATGCCCATGGATACAATTCAATAAGTTAGCCCCCCCCCCTTTTCTGTCATTTTGTATTGTGAAATTAATAAGAAATTACTTAATTAGGCCTTGCTGGTGGGATTTTATTCATTTTTTTGTATTTTTCATTTTTATTTTTTTAATTTTCAGTTTTTTTGATCATTTATATCTAGATGGGCACATGAAAACAAGATTCTTTCTTGTCAAGTTCAAGGATTTCTCATTCCGAACAATTTGCGAACTGATTTATAGAAATGGAATTTTCAGCAAATTAATTTCCAAACCGGCAAGTTATCTGAATAAATGCAATAACCGCAAAACTGAACTCCTAGATCCTGGCTATGTTCCAGGATCCGTGAGCTGAATACATGTTTGCATAGAATGAAGCAATAAATGAATTGTCTTTATTTCCAATGCCATCACAGGAATCCAAATACCGGTAGATTACCTATTGTGTGACAATGCCAGTGTCATGCGGGGGAAAGGAAACCTATTCAAACCTAAGATTTTATTATTATGTTCAGTAGCCACAATATGATTTCTATATGCATTAGATCACTGACCTCTTCAATCTCCAATATATAAATATATTTAAATTGCCATACATTAGAAATGATAAGGTAGCTTAACACTTCCTACGACCAAGGGCAGCAATTTTGAAAAATTGGGTGTTTTTGGGTGCTTTTATAATAGCTGCCGTTTACTGATTTTTGCAAATAAAATTCTCTACGTTGTGTAGATTTTGTGTCGAGTTTATACTATTTACTCAAAATGTATCAGAATATTATTTATACAATTGTTTTTGAATAAAAATACAAATAAAATATAAAAATTGATCAGTTTGAGTAAGCGTTATTATTTTTTTTTTAGTATTTCACTGTCAATTTACTGAAAGCCATTTTTTTCAATAAAATAAACACTGAATGTAAAGCATATGCATGCATTGCATGTATATACATTGGTTCACTTCAACTTTCACTGCTCTCAATTTCATGACTTTCAAGTTCGGTGTAGAGCATTGACGATGACGTCAATGATTTTTCACAGTTGAGACGCAAGCGTGTGGACAAACCGCATTTGTACGGTTGCGTGTACGCTCTTTACGATGAATGTTACTCGCACAATTCGATACTGCAGTCACCGAAATTTCAACTTTAGTTGAGATGAACTAAAAAATCTGTGTACGTACTGTAAATCTGTAATTGAATATTTATTTTGATGATCGAATCTCGGACTTATGAACTATGAAATACATGTATAACAAACTTACATACAGAGGTACGTAGCCTGCATGATCACTGCTTACTCGCGAAACACAGCGTTGCCCTGATGTTTTTTATGGTAGGCTAAAGAGTAACCGTCCTACGCGAATTGAATACAGTACCACACATTGTATTGCATACATGATATTACAACCCACCAAGGCGGTCACCCAGTGGCCAACACATATTCAGACCTTCCGATGCTTGTTCATCCATTTCAACAGCTATAACTGCTCCCAAAGTTGCCCTGATTATCAAACTTCCGTAAATCCTTCGAATTTACTTTCACTATCATCAGATTCATTTTGAAAAACACGGTTTAGATCAGCGTTTGCACATCGCTTCGCCATTTCGCGATCACATTTTTTTCCATTGTTGAATTTGCCAAAATACGGCGGCGTTTCTAGATTGTTTTCCTAAAAACATTTTTCCAGCTTCCGGCGAACATGAGTCTTTTAGCTGTTGACATGCCTTACTTTACCACTGATTTTCAAGGGACTTAGGCTATCTAGAGGCTAAAGGTCATGAATATTATAAAATTAAATTTGTTTTATTTAAAATTTTTAGATTTGAGATAAAAACACCTAAAAATGATGACGTAAGAGCAATTGCAAATTAGGTGCTTTTTGATCGCGATTTTTTTCGACTTTTTTCATTGTTATACGAACAATGACTGGCGACATAAGGCAGGCAATATCGTTTTAACGTCACGTGACCCAAGTGATTCACTTCTGAATCACTTTGTCGTAGGAAGTGTTAACTTATATTTGTAAGGTACTGTGAAACACTTTAATTTCACGGCAACTTAATTTAGCGAATTGGCAAGAATGGCAATTTAATTTAGCGATTGAAGGCGCTTGTGAAATTAAGTTGTTTTTACAGTAGCTTTTAACTTGTTGATAATGTGTACAAAACTGCAATAAAAATGTAAGACACACTCATCAAAATCAATAACTTAATGCATGTTTGCACAAAAATCATGATGAGGAAAGTACTTCACAACTTTAGTGTCAACAATGCAAACTTGACGATGATGATGATACTTGAAATTGAAATGACTGGTATTCTATAGCATAGGCCTATGTATACTCTGCATAAAAGTTACGTACAAATAAAATAAATTTTGGTACTGTACACGTTATCAACGATGTATGTGTACTTGTAGCAGCTTCTGCAGGTTAAGTCAAGTAGAAAAAATAAAATCATAGAGTCAAAACGTTGGCTTATGAAAGTAATGCACACTTTCGTATTAAAGTAAGGATTCAAATGGTATAGGGAGCCTACATATTTCTGATACCAGTTTATCTGCACCTGAAAATGTCAATGTTTTTGCAGTTTCTGCACGTACACATCGTCAGTAACATGTAGAAAATTCTCCTTAATATTGGGAAAGCCTCGAACAGCGATAACAAAATTGTCTCATATCAAACAGCGATAACAAAATTATGCAAGTCTTATCTTATCTATCTCCAATGACACATTTTGAGAGTATGATGATTTTATAATCCCTTTGAAACAATTGCTTCAATTAGTGGACTTTGCTCTGACCAGTGACCATTGATACTTTTAAATTGATACTTGAATAGGTATGAATGAGGACAGGCCCGTACGCAGGATTTTTTTTGGAGGGGTGCTGATTTTGAAAAAGTGGACTTTTTTCCAAAGGGGGGGGGGGCAATTTTGTGAAAAGTGGACTTTCTTCCCAAAATTTGGACCTTTTTTGACCAAAAAAGCGTAAAAAACCTGATTTTTTTTTTTCGCTAAAATTGTAATTTTTGGGACTTTTTGTATACTTTTGCCAATTGGGGGTGGGGGACCGCAGCCCCACCGCGTACGGGCCTGAATGAGGAACACTTTATAATGAGGATTTCTCTGTAGATATTTCCAATTCCAATATTCCAGTTGCATTTGATTGTGAACGTGATGCAGATAGTACAGCAGGTCATTTTGATTTGTAAAAGGTCCTGAAAATAATTTGGAGCTATGTTGGATCAGACTGAAGTCAGACAGCACCACACTTCGCACACTACAGACACTAGGATCCACAATATGCTCATCTATCAGGGGAACAGTTCTTAAACCCCAATACATTTGTACATTCATTGAATGACCTTTGAAGATTTGGGTACAAAAACTCATACTCTGCAACTTGAGTTCAAATTTTGCACTGTGATTATGTAATTGGCGTTATTGGACTATGCCTTTTGGATGAGGCTCTTGTGGTCCATAGTGAGAGAGCCAAGTTTGATGAAACTTTATTTTCAAGTTCATTGCAATTTTTTGTTGGTACTTCCAAGTACTTGAAGTTACCTGTGCTCAATTAGCCACCAGGGAACAATACTATTACCAAGATTGATTTCTTTACTGCAGAAAAGCTTGTAAAGTTCAGTTTCACCTTTTTCGACCCCAAATTCTTTATGCAACTTCTATGCTGTTGATTTGTCTTCAAGTGGGTAGTTTTACATGTCCTTGATGGATAACAATACTTTGGTATTCATGAGGTATTTTACCTTTGTAGCAAAGTTTGCTCACAGGATAAAAGCAAACTGCTTATCCAATCTGTCCAGACTCAAGACTGCAATATCTTATTTGCTGCTGCAGCCCAGGCATGTTTTTAAAAGGCTGCATAACATGTGCAAACTTTTGCTTAGCAGTTGTAGAACATGTGAAAACCCACAGCTTTCACTTCAGAATTGAATCAAAGGCTGCTGGCTTGGGGCATGGACATAGTTGGTGTGTGGCTGTGTGCCACTGTGTGGTGTTTTGTTGTGACAATTCAGACAATGCTGGCTGTCTAACATTAGTCATTTCACTATGTAGAAATCAGACAAGTGTTGCGTTTTTCCACTTTTTGCTGTGATTTTTGTTTCCCCCTTCAATTTCTCACTCAAGTAATTAGCTTTTTAAAGGGTTTTGTTCTTTTTTACAGTTTAGTACTAGCTTCCACAAAGTATCTGCCTGTATAAAATCGCTGTATTTTTGCCCTTAAGTTAACCCGAAAGTAACATACAAGTTGCTCTTCCTAACAAAGGCAATGTTTAAATGAAGCATAATGGATGACTGCATTGTTTGAATAATAAATATTGCCAGTTGTGATTTTTATAGCTTATTGAATTGAAGTTGAGCATAATTTTTTTTTTAGTCAAAAGCGCTAACAATTTCAGTTTGACACTAAATAAGTTTATATTTTGGCTGTACAATCCATTGGTTATTTCACCTGAGACAAGGTATTTTCGTCTCAGATTTCACTTTGTAGAAAGTAGATATGCTAATATAGCCCTATATCCCTGTGGATTTGGGGAGGCAGTCCGCCTATTCTATATGAAGTGGACAGTGGTGAAGATAATAAGGATAATCCCAGATTTTCAACACAACAAATCTTTACATGAAGAAAATGGATGAGTGCCAAAAGCCTTGATGTTTTTCCTGGAAGTTACTACTATTACTCCTTTATGGAGTCTTAATATTCGGTACAATTGGCAGACCATATTAGGAATGTTAGTGTTGTATAAAAAGGATAGGAGGCATACTCCTACCTCCTGGAAAACAGCATTTTAGACAGTTTGAGCTGGTCCCTTTTTATAACCCCAGCTGATGGGGTGGGTTCCTGGGAGGTCCCTTCAAACTTTTTTCTAATGTAAATATCTTGCTCATTGATGAATGCATAGGTTGCAAGGCTATAGAGTGTTTTGTTATCATGTATTCAACCATTGTTCGATTGCAATCTTGATTCAGTTTTCCATTTTTTCCAGATATTCAAGTATTTTATTTTAATGGCTGGAAAAGAATTGGTTTCCTATCCTTATATAAAACATTATGTTTTGATGAATCCAAGTGTGTGAAAATATTGGATCCAACACATAACAATGATAAAATTGGATGCTTTACACCCGATATTTATTGGTCTCGCTGTGAGTTTTAAAATATTGGATTCAACGTAGCGAGTCCAATATTTTAAAACTAGTAGCTCGACCAATAAATATGGGCTCAATTGATCCAATTTTATATCAGAATTGCCTGCCTAGATATTTGTGCAATGTTATAAATTATCACTCTTCGTACAGCGCTTTATAATTTGGACTATTCCATTTCACTGGGATTTAGCATCCAGAACTGAAATGGAAAAGTCAAAATTTGGCATCATGTATTTTATTGCAAGCTCAGGCATTTAAATAATATCCAATTCTCGCTATTTGCAATAAGGGCGCCGCCAGCGGTTTGTGATGTATCATGGGAAAAGGTCGACATCCAAGTCCGCGCAATACGAATATTACCATGCTATTACATAGGAACACGTGACAATATTTTTTAGTTTGTCAATATAACGGTATTACACGCAAATCGATAGAGAAAAATTCAAATCACATTATTAAGTATTATTGAGTATCGATTCGCGTGTAACACCTTTATTTTGACAAACTAAAAAAATATTGTCACATGTTCCTATGTAATAGCATGGTAATATTCGATTATGCTGGACTTGATGTCGACCTTTTCCCATGATACATCACGATTACATCGCAAATCCGCTGGCGCGCCTTTATTGCTAATAGCGAGAATTGTGTACAGCTTATCAAATATTGATGTACTGTGTTATTGTTCATTTGCATATAACTGTTGTATTGATTCATCACATGTTATTATTACATAACATGGAATAATAGGGTTGTCCTGAAATTGCCTTCTCATTGTTTGAGTAATACACTGAGTACTTTGTTTACATTCTGTCAGTTAATCATGGTAAATCAACTGGTCTCATTTAGCTACATGTAGGGCCTACAATACATAGTGAGCCTTTAGGCACATTCTCCGATAAAGTGTTCAAAATGCCAAATAGTTTCAAGTCGTATTCAGACTTATTTCGTCAGAAAGAAATAACTTTTATTAATATAACTTATACTTAGGAGTTGCTTTCTAGTTAGAAAAATAATTATCAAGCATGAATCACATGGTTTTATTTAAAACAAACTCATAATCATGTTGGCCATAAAAAAACGAATAAAAACAGCCGGCTCTCAATATGCAATGTTCAAAATTCCCATGCTGAAATTTTTTTAGTGCAATGACGTAATGGTTATTTGTGCTCAATTGTCGTCAGCCTTCATTGTTTTACTGGGACTTCATTGCACTAGACAATTTCAGTGCCTGGGAATTTGGAATATTGTGTGTTGAGAGACGGCTGTTTTTATTCATTTTTATGGCCAATATAAGTTAGTTTAAAATAAAGTCATGTGATTCGTGCTTGATAATTATTTTTCTAACATATAAAGCAAAAATGTTGTGATTGCAGGAGACTTCCTTTAATACTCATCCTTATCCACTTGCCCATTGGACTAGTTGCTGTTTTTCACAACTTGGGGAGTGGGAGTTGAACAGTCAACCTCAACCAAAGGTGTCAACAGTCAGCCATATCGACTTGCCCAGAAGGAAAACACTACAGCAATAAAGTCCATTGTCAAACCTGTGCACAATGGATGAACCACAGATATACACAGTACAAGTACATGTACATGTAGATAGAACCTGTGGTGTTAAAGACCTTTTTTAAACTCACATGCCAGGATTTATAGCAATTGAACACGTTCCTGATATTAAAAGATATAAAGGCTAGGCCTACTAGCATACCAGCTTTCATAATCATAATGTGGATATATAATTGATATGATTCATGTGGTAATTTTGTTTATCGGCCATCATGAAAAGTAGGCAGGTATTTTGCTCCAGAGATGGGTGACACACTATACAATGTAGGCCTACATGTCGTACATTTTCGGGGGGGTTGAGACAACAACAAAAACTGACCAAAAGACATGTTCCACCTATTAAAGGAGTGTTTCGTGATCCTAGCATCCTCTTTTTATGACATTTTTCAGTACATATCCACGAAAAAAGCCTATTCCCAAAATTTCACTTGATTCCGATTTTGCGTTTGCGAGTTATGCATGATTATGTGTATTACACGTACACTGCTCCATAGACAATGCGTTGTTATTTCGTTCTGGTGCACCAGAACGAAATTCAAATTTCACGATATCTTTGCAAAACGAGTTAATCTGCAAGAAATATTTTATACATAAACATTATGTAGCCAGAGGTTTCCAGTGATATAAAAATCTCAACTTTTTTTGAGAAAAGTGGGGGGATGAGGCTGTGGATCACGAAATGCCCCTTTAACTGTGAATAATAATGCATGACTTTTTAGTATTTTACAACCGACTGGCCAAATATGTATTGTATTTGTAAAAAAATACTTGCCATGACCATAGATTGTTGACTCAAATTTCAATTCCATCCTATTAATCTGGATGTGAATAGTCCATCCCTAATATCAAAATATCTAGCAATTTCCAGAAATTCTCAATTCTGGAAGAAACCAGTTTTGGATAAACGTGCGAAAGCTTATTCTAAAGTGTCAACACACTTTTTGCATTATTATTGACCTACAATGTAGTGTCAAAAACCTGGAGGTGTGTGGTGGGTGTTGTCTCTGATAGCCAATCAGAATGGATCGTGCATGATTGCCTCATGGCTTTGGGCCAGAAAACTGGTGTAGCTGATATTGACCATTGTTGACACCTGACATTGGTATGGTTGGCGTTCAGATTCATATTATTAAATGAGATTTCAATTGTATCAGAATAAGTTGAGTGATCGGACAGATGTTGCATCATGCAGGTTTTGTTGTTGGGCAAGTTTATTGACATTGTTGACAAAATTTGTTTACTCATAGTCTCAATTTATAAAGAGACTATGCCTTATGGGGCGATCAGTACACAATTCAAAGATCAGTAATTCTTACCAAATGCAGGTCATTTTGAATTGATACAGATCAATTAATTTTGGTACCATTTAATCCTGGGCATTTTACTGGTTACCAATTTCAGTTTGTCCAAAAGTTTGCACAGGTTTTGTATAGTGAAATATTGAAGGACTGGAATTTGTGTTCTGGCAATTAAACTTGAACTGTTGTTCCCTGAAAGGTCTTGGCAGTAAAAAAAAAGGGAAAAGGAGAAAAAGGGACCAGTGGATGGCTAATGTCACAATACTGGGCTTCGAGGTGAAGGATAGGACAAGGACAAGGATGGTTGATGAAGGTGAACATAGTTTAGTCTGATGAGAGATAAGATGGTTTGAGATGTTAGTGAACCTTTGAACTAGAATGATTTGCTCACAGTGGCACCCTCAATTTTTTTTTAATTTCTATTTTTTGCACTATTGTAATACCCAATGACCCTATGAATGAAAGACTAAGCCTGAAATGCTTGATTTTCAGTAAAAGAATTCTTATAATAAAACATGAATCCCAGGTTTATTCGCCAAAGCAGTTATATAGTAATGATGCACACAGTGGACGATATCTAGGCGCTAGAATGAAGTAGCAATTTTAGCAATTTGACCCCAGTGAATATGGTAGGATCATTCTAGAATAGTGCTGTGCATCACTTAATTATATTTAGAGATTATTCCCTTGATTTGGTGCACATCTCAAAGCTTGTAATTATGGAACATCAAAATTGGTTTAAGATGTGCTTATTTTCTGCAAGTTGCATATATATCAAGGCAGGCCTTGTTCATATTGATTTTTAAATTGATATCTAGCAGCTGACAGAGCTTACAACTGTCAAAACTTTGAATAAAGATCAATTGTTGCACACTTCTCCTTGAAAAATATTGATTATGTTTTATTAAATCTGTAATTATATTAAGCTTAAAATGCTAAGTCCTGCCCAGTCCTGCCAATCGAAAATACAAAATGTTGATGTTTTCAGAATTTTTTAGTCCCATCTGAGCAGATGCCTAATAATAATAGGAGATGGTGGGGAAAAGCACTGGTCCATCCTCTGCAGGAGAAACTGATCTTATGAAAAATAGAAGCCTCAGACGTAGTGTTAGTGTTTATATCGGCAAGAACTGTTGTGTCAGACGCAGGACAGGTTGTGTCAGGCCGGAACTGGTTGTGTCGGACGCAGGAACTGGTTGTGTCAGATCAGGAACTGGTTGTGTCAGACGCAGGAGCTGGTTGTGTCAGACCTGGTCAGCTCAAAAAACACTATTATTAGCTTCTGTATCGATTTATACAGTATTGAAAGTATTGTTGCCATTTGATTTCTAACCTTCCCACAATCAAAATCAATACTTTGTTTACAATAGACCTAACAGACTCGGACTATATTGTACATGTACTTCCATGTGCCAATAGCAAACGTTCACTGCCTGTGCATGATGCAAAGAGCCAAGTGACACATGGAATTTTCCTACAAAGGCAGACCCAGATATTATTGGTTGATACACACTGGGAGTTTGGTGACCTCACCTCACAACTCAAGCTGTTGAGGACATGGGGCGATTGAGATCAGTGTAGAGACCACTTCTGGAGTCGGATTACAAGTTCTGTTCCCACACCACCAACAAGTTATGTAAAGCTGTATGCTTACATCGCTGTATAAGCTTGCCAAACGTTCAGGATTGTGTTGATCACTGGGACCAACAAGTACTGTTTATGAGTGGATTTTGTGATATAAGTGTGGATTACACAACTGAATTTGGATGCTAAGTTTGGTAAGGAATCAAATGAGGAATACAAGTTGGTAAAGCCAGGCGTGGTCAGCCGGCACTTGTCTTGCAAACTCTATTGTTGTAAATGGCTGATAGCTATGTACATGTACATGATTCATATTACTCCATGTTGAGACATCAGGCGTATGGTTGAGAAGTATAAAGAGGATTAGGCCAGTAAAATCAGCTGAAAAGGTCAAACAAATTGCAACATGGAATTTTTTTGCGGAAAACATCTCTATTAGGTGCCCTTATCAATATACTAAAAGTCTACCAAAATCAACCTCTCTGAAATATGGATAAATCGATTTTTTTCAAAATGGCCTCCAAAATGATTAAAATGGTGCACAAAATATAGAAAACAGACTCACTATGTCACTTATAGTAATAGTAACACGATTCGTATGTTTCAAGCTATGCTTCGAGGGTCTGAAATAAGATTAATCACTTTTTCTCACTTGTTAAGTTTTCAAAATGGCCGCCAAAATAGCTGGAACGGTCATTATTCCATCACTAAATATGGATTTAAATAATTAGCACTTGTAAACACAAGCTGATGGTTTGGGACCACAAGAAACCCTTTGTACCACGGAAAAAGCTTTTGACACCACAGAGGAGCGGGGATGCCCAGTATCACCAAACCCTAACGACAGTATCGCCCCCACCAACGCACGCTTTCTTGTGACCCTCACGTATGAACGTATGACAATCTTGAGGGGTGGAACGCCTAAAACGCGGGTCAGTCTTAGTTCGTGAGAGGTAAGTATTACGCGCTTACGTATCTCCCTCTCACTTCTGAGTGGGATAAACACTGAGCAACTCTACTTACCTCCCACGATATCTTTGATACGCGCAATGTACCCTCTCAGAGCCAATACTGGGCGTGACGGTTTCATCGCATATACCCCGCAATGAGAACCAGATCAGTGAGGCACATCGGGTAACGAGTAGAGGACAGAGCATGGTCTGGTTCTTGTCCAGGAACCCAGCCCGGGGAAGGATAGAGACTACCCCAGTGGTGAAGCGTAGGTGGTGCTCGTCTATAGACAGAACATGTACATAACTGAACAATGTCGATCGCAGGCCACTGCCATCAAGAACACAGTCTTGAGTGTCAAGTCTTGCAACGAGAGAGGTCCTCCGTGGGTTCGAAGGCCTTGGGTAGATACTGCAACACCAACATGAAGTCCCATTCCGGAACCAGGGAGCGAACTGGAGGTCTTTATGTCACCATGCTCTTAATGAGTTCCGCAAGTGCTGGACTCGATAAGACCGTCATATACCCCCTCCCCCAAGTCATGATGAATCGCTAAAATGGCAGTATTGTATGCTTAAGCGGTACGAGGCATACGGTCCCCGTGGTAAGGAAATCTGTGACTTGTAGAATCGTAGAAGTCGCGAATCGTAATTCTGTCTAGTGGACTGTTGCCTTGCCTTTCAGCAAGCGCAGCAACCGAATATTAATGGCCCGCTGTCTGGACGGAATGGCGGAAGTACGTCAAACAGTCAGGTGGAGGTTGTTAATCACTTCCATCTGTACCGGGTGCCGGTGGCGTGGCGGAACTGTGAGAAGATCTACGCGGCATAGACGACTGACTGGTTCTCCCACGAGAAGATCCAGGAGGTGGGAGAGCAATCCACTGCTTGGGCCAGAGAAAGCGGCTAAAAGGAGTAATCAGTTCCAAGAACTGGCTACCTTCAGCAGAACCAGAAGGATCATGGCAATGGGAGGGAAGGCATTATACATGTACCGAATATGCCCTCCCAACTCTCCTGCATGGTGTCCCGCCTACCGCCCTTAATCCCGGGTGAAGTAAGGCGGAAGCTAATGGTTCTGATGGGACGATCTAACCTCTGACAGATGGACCGATACATGCATACTACTGAGTGAGGTGCCACTCATTTAGACAAGAGAGATGAGGACTGACCCACCCCGACAAGCAATCGGCGAGTCAACCCCGTCCAAGCTCCGCACCACCTCCACTGACACTACAGAAGAAGGGACACTGTCTCCCTGCAAATGCTGATAGCTGGAACTTTTGGTGCCCCCTCCCTATTGATGTAAAACGCAACGGTCATGCTGTCATACTGAGTTGATTTATCCACCAGGAGAAGCAGGAGTGGAGCTGCCGAGGGACCGGAATTATGAGGCTCTGAGGATGCCGCCACGCTTGCAACTGCCCGAGGAAGTATAATTGTATCTCCCTTGTACGCAAGTGGCAGCTCCGAACGCTGGTCACCAGCCCTAATAGGCGAAGCTACACCCGAGCCTGAACCGATGCCGCTGCCTGATAATCAGAGCGCATAATCAAACATCAGCGATCCTCAAGCCTATGGGAGAGACCCGGACCCTGGCGAATTCATCGTCGCCCCCAGAATTATTCAAGTGGAACAGTAAAAATAGGTTACAGTCATATTGCAGTCATGCTGACAATTAAATCGCCTTTTCGAATCTCCCCTGATTTATAGGTCTTTAGAATCGACCCTGTAGCTCTTTGTGGGAGAAATGTTTGACAACGCTGTATTGAATGTTATATTAGGACCGTCCATCCAATTACCATTCAAATATTTACTCTAAAGTATCCGATACACATAATAATGTGGGTCATAACATACATGTACTATTTTAATGCTGATTCAGCTTCTATGGTGAAAAGTTGATTGCCCTGTCTGTATTCACAACTCATAATGAACGTATTTGGCGGCCATTTAGAAATTTTGAACAAAAACTACGCAGACAAATACATATTTATGAAACGGTAAGGGCATAAGAGCATTTGTAGGTCAAAATGTCACTCAAATCCCACATGGACACTCATATAATATTGATATCACAACTGTCTATTTTTTACGACATTTTGGCTGCCATTTTGAAAAAGTCCAGTTTACACATCTTTCGCAGAGGTTGATTTTGGTAGACTTTGAGTATGTTAAAATAGAGACTTAAGAGCAACATTTTCAAAGCTTACATGTACTATTTTGATACTGATTCAGCTTCTATGGTGAAAAGTTGATTGCCCTGTCTGTATTCACAACCCACAATGAACGATTTACGGCCATTTTGAAATTTTGAACAAAAACTACGCAGACAAATAAATATTTATGAAACGGTTAGGGCATAAGAGCATTTTATAGGTCAAAATGTCACCCAATTCCCACATGGACACGCATATAATATTGAAATCACAACTGTCTATTTTTTACGACATTTTGGCTGCCATTTTGAAAAAGTCAATTTTACACATCTTTCGCAGAGGTTGATTTTGGTAGACTTTGAGTATGTTAAAATAGAGACTTAAAGGCAACATTTTCCGAAAATAGAATTCATGTTGCAATTATTTTGACCTTTGGAGATTTTGGGGCTGATTTTTACTGGCCTAGATGCCAGACCAGTGTTTATGTTGGTGCAGGGTGGTGGCAAGGCAGATGTTTGGCATGTGATTCTATTATTGTAATATTTGTATCACAATGGACCACAATCCCATTGACATAATATAGTTCAATAACTTCAATTAAACAATCATACTAGTGCAGAATTTGAGTTGCAGAGTATGAGTTTTTGTACCCAAAATTTCAAAGGTCATTCAATAATTGTATTGGGGTTCAAAAACTTTGCACCTGGTAGATGAGCATGTTGTGGATCCTAGTGTATGCACTAAGCTAAGTAATGTATCACTGGGGTGCCTCAGTTCTTCTGATCACAATGCCCTCGAATATCATGCATAAGCAGCCACTGAGCCCACCCCCTTTGACGGCGACTCGGGTGCAATTGTCACATCACAGATACTGTCACACGCAGCAGTCAACCAGTGCTAATTTAATGCAGAATATTCATGATATTATTAGAATTTATTGTATTCAAAAGTGTATGTTTTCATGTCTTAATATTGTACTAGATATTTCTGTAAATCAGGATCTTCTTGGAAAGCAGTGGGAGACACTGAATGTTGATACCCAGTAAGCTTATTTTAAATAAATACATATAATACCTTTTCAAGGTATCATATGTAATTATTTATTGTTCATGAACACAACACAATGTACTCCCTGTTCCAGAAAAATGCAGCATTCATTTTTGTAGGATTAAAAAATATTACCCTGTTTTGCTAAATGAAACATAACTAAATCCTAATCCTTTAGTTACAAAAAATGTAGTTCTAACTGGCAATTAAAGTCAAATTTCAATATTTGGTCAATTTTGTGGAAATAAGGACCGAAAACATGCATTTTTTGGGCATTTTTTGTACGCTATGACAGTCAAGCCCAAAAATTAATTATAAGTTACTACCGGTAGGCAGTCATCCGTATTTGGCGGTTATCGGCTGTCACGATTACTTGGCTGTTTCAATTAACATTTGCGCAAGACGCTATTTCCATACCACAGTTTATACTAATATGACCTCAGATGACCCCGAAGTTATGCATTCTAATTTTTGGAAAACACATTTTCTAGTCTTTTCATATAAACCGAACATAGAAAAATAACATAAAATTATGAGCTTACTCGGCCAAGTCTTCGAATTTTTTGGCCCATTTTCCCTCCAATGGCAAAATTATTGAAATTATGCAAGGCTAACATTAACAGTTATCGCTGATCAACTTTAAATTGACCAATTAACCAACAATTCAAATATGTATCATTATAATATACGTCAAATATTTGTTTTTGATAGCATCTTCACTCCCGATAGCTTTATTATCAACATTGACGTCAGTAGACCTATTTGCTGCCCAGATCGTACTTTACCTGGCTGTATTGTTCTATAAACATGACATATTGGTGCATGTGTTCCTTTGTGTGAGTGATTTATTGGCTGTTTATGATACTAAAATGTCACAGGCAAAGTAAATTTTCATTAGGCTTTTCATGTAGGCTATTTTATTGGATCCATATTAATCTTTGGAAGTATTGTTATTGTCACTATAATTCAAGGAACTTGAATGGGGAAAATGAAAAAAAGGAAAAGAAATGCGGTGTTTACTAATAAATAGTAGGCTGTACAGTCAGTAGATCAAATTTGAATGTGCGTTGGCAAGTTCAAAATAAAATTGCATAATGGGATTTTACAACAACATGTGTTCATTAAATACAAATTGAGAGTTTCAACAGGTTTACAGTCTGAGTACAAAACTCTTTCAGTTGAATGGCTCTTTTCAGAGCCACTAAAACTTTTAATTAGGAAAGGGGCACCAACCATAAATGACTCTTTTCAAAGTCATTAAAACTTAATTAGGAAAGGGGCACCTACCATTTAATGACTCTTTTCAGAGTCACCAAATCTTTTAATTAGTAAAGGGGCTAATACCATTTAAGGACTCTTTTCAGTGCCACCAAAAGGGCTACTACCAGTTAATAACTCTTTTCAGAGCCACCAAATCGTAATTAGGAAAGGGGGTACTACCATAAATGACTCTTTTCAGAGTCACTGAATCATAATTTGGAAATTTGCTACTCCCATAGACGAGTCACCAAATGGTAATTAGGAATGGGGTACCTACCATGAACAACTTTTTTCAGAGCCACAAAATTATAATTAGGAAAGGGGTAGTCCACTTGAATAACTCTTTTCAGTTTCACTGAATCCTCAGTAGGAAGGAGCACCTACTACTAGCACAACAGCTCTTTTCAGAGCCACCAAACTTTTGTAGATAATACAGGGCAATCTTACTATGTCATTGATCAAGGGGTAGCCCGCAATGATACTCGGTAGACAAGGGGTAGTCTACACATAGTAGTCCCAATATTAAGTTTGTCTTGTAAAAGTCAGAACTTATCCTGAGGAAAGCTTGACAGTTTAACCTGAACACTACTGGTCATCTAACAGCATTTCTGATTGGTTGATAATTTGAAATGCTCATTTCAACTGCCAATTATGACTAGGCTTTAAACTATTTATGGTCAAACTTGCATTTGCAGATGATCTTATTTTAATACCCTCCTTGATTGGTTCAAAACTGAACACAATATTCATTTTGGCCAATCGGCAGGTAGTAATAGATCTCATGGGGTTAATACTTGTCCAACGGTGAACTTACTGAAGCCGTCAATTTGTATTGGAAATACATAGAATTGCTACATACATTGGATTTAGGGATAATATAGATCGCCTAAAATCGTACGTACGTGCTAGATTGCACATCGGATTGCAATGACGGGTTTTTCCTAGATTAAACTTAGATTATTTACTGAAGTTCCTTATTGGCACAAGCATGTCTCATCAAACTCTATGTTGCCTATCATTGCCTATTGTTCAGAATTAGTGCACTTGTCAACTTGTTTCTCTCATGACATTACCAGTGCTATCCAGGGTACACGTCTAATAAATAGTACAGGTGTAGGCTATTGAAGTGAACCATATCAAACAGAGAGCTATCTCCTTTATTTGATTCTAACACATGACATGATAACTATTTGACAGATAGGACCCTGTTGAATAAATAAAACACATTTTATCATTATCATGACTAATTATAAGACACAGGCCTATTGTTTTTGAAACTGTCATTTGAAAGCGCAAATAAAAAAGAGATAATCATGGATAATATTATAACAAACATTTTCATTGTTTTCCTCAAGTTCTGTTATTTCAAAGTGCAATGTTGCAACCTTTTTCACAGGTATTGCCCTCACCTACAAGTATACCTGGAGAGTTTTTATCTTATCATCAAGGGTTACAAGAACTTTTGAGCTATTTTGAGCTATAAATGCCTATTATTGTATATTTACTATATGGTCATTTTCACGGTAAAGGGTGTAACTTTTGATTTTTAGGGTCAAAATTTCAAACCACTTAAATATGTTTCTGTTTACTGAAATCATGCATAGAAGCAACTTAATTTCAAGTAAAATAATGTTTCAAGGTTTAAAACTTTTGATTTATAATAAAAAATTTAACATTTCCATAACATTTTGGTTAAAATCTAAGAAAAAATGTATTTTACATAACCTTAGAAAATTTTGACATGAAAGCTGGAATACATGTGAAATTCCATTCCAAAGTAAGTCAACAGATATAAGTTAAATTTTATACCATGTTTTGCTATGTTTGTAATTGCAGTTTTGAAAATTTTTAACATCAAGTGTCATTTACAATGGAAATTTCCAAACCTTAAACATATTTTTTAAGTTTTAATTGGGTTCCTAAAATAATTTGAATGTCTAACTTCATGTACAAATACTACTTGATGAAAGGAACCTCCCAGCCAAGTTTCACAGAAATTGGAGTTATTTTTAGAATTGGCAATTCAAGCGATTTGTGTTTCGGAGGCTTCAGTTAACAACACAGGTGATCATAAAAGTAAAATATTTAGCTAACTACTACAAGTTGACATAAAAAAATAGGTAAAAAATATCACAATTACCAATTTTCATGCTTTGCTTCTAAGTATTGAATTTCAGTTGTGACAAAAATTAAATTATCACAGCAAGTCATTTTTTTGTTTCGGAGGCTTCATGTTAACAATTGTTAAACATTGCAGAAGTAGTTTTTTGAAAACAACAGTGTTGGGATCATCTAAGCTGTTATTTTCTTGTGTGTATTGAATCAATGATTCTATGCGGCAGATATTGTAGATTTATCACACATTAATTTTTTTCACCCATTTGTTAAGTATGGTGTTTTTTTGCATGTGAAGCCTCCAAACAGGCTTTTTAAGGTATCAGTATATTTTTCAAACATTAACCATAATGTCAATTTTTTTTTAGATTTATGACATTCTGCACATATCAAGTAATAATTACAATGCAGATATCAGTATGAAACACACCAATTTAGATATGGCCATGCGTTTGGAGTTGGGCCGGTAATGCGTTACATGTTTTCGCGAGATGAAAATTGCATGTTTTTCGTTTGGATATGAATATCTTTCACACATTATACCCACCATATATAAAGGTATACATTTTCTGGCTGCAAATGAACCAAGGAATCCAAAAATGCACTTTAAAATGACATAGGGTGTAACACTAAGGAGTTATGAAACTGAAAATACCAAATTGCAATGGTTTATGATCAGTTACATGTTGTTGGAGATTTTAATCTGCCCGCAATAAAAGGGTGCAACATTTCATGCCAGGATAGATTGTCCACAGCTGAGCAGGAGTTCTGTGATGTAATCAATTCATTTTTCCTTACCCAATTGAATTTTATTCCATCTCGTAAGCAATGTGATAACATACTCGATCTGTTTTTTACAACATCTACAGACAAGGTTATTAATTTGGGTGTGTCAGATGAAATCTTCACAACTGACCATAAGCTTCTTGAGTTTTGCATTGCAACGTCTGTTGAAAGACTCAAAAAGTTCCTCGCTATGTGTATAACTTTAAGAAAGCTAACTTTGATCTAATTAGATCCGAGTTGTTGTGTGCTAAGTTTAGTGATGTTTATGAGGCTATATCAGTTGATTCTGCATGGGCAGCATTTATTCACATATTTAATAGTATTTTGGACTTGCACATCCCCAAGATTAAAATCAGGGATAGTACTACACCTCCTTGGATTGATTCTGATGTTAGACATCTTAGGAACAAAAAACACTGCCTGGAAGCGGGCCAAAAAACTAACTCTGAAAGCCACTGGGCGACTTTTTTTCAGTAAACTTCGCAACCAGTTAAAGAACATGATTTCATACAAGTATGAAGATTACATTGACGGGTTTGGGACTACCATCTTGGAGAACCCAAAAGGTTCTGGTCCTTTTTAGATCTAAGACCAGATCAAAATCTCTGCCCCAAGCAATTTATAGTGGTGATGAGTGTGCTGCTACTGCCACAAGCAAGGCTACAATGTTCAACAATTATTTTATTCTGTTTTTACCCAGCCTAAGGTAAACATTACACTTCCTGATGTGCCAATTTTCCAACATGAATCCCTTGGCAATATTAAACTTCAGGCTGATAATGTGCTTGACATTTTGAAAAATCTAGATGTTACTAAAGCCGTAGGACCTGATGGCATATCTCCGTGTGTCCTAAAGGAATGTGCTAACCAGATTGCATCTCCCCTTTGTCATATTTTTGATATGTCAATTGATTCAGGTGATTTACCCAGTGATTGGTTGAAGGCCAATGTAATTCCAGTTTACAAAAAATCTGATAAGCAAAAAGTTGGTAATTATCGTCCAGTTTCACTTTTATGTATGTGCGGGAAGGTAATGGAAAGGGCCATTTATAATGTTATCTTCCCTGAAATAAAGTCCAAGTTATATGATCTTCAGCATGGTTTTATTAAGGGACGGTCAACAACTACTCAACTCCTTACCGCTTTTCATGAGGTTAGTGCTGCTATGGACAATGCTGGGCAAGTCGATATGATTTATCTTGATTTTTCAAAAGCTTTCGATAGCGTCTCCCACAAACTTCTTTTGCACAAAATACAATCCTTTGGCATTCATTCCAACCTCCTGAACTGGTTTAGTGCTTATCTAACTGGACGGGAGCAGAGAGTGGTTGTTGACGGGGTGAACTCTGACTGGCTCCCTGTCATTTCTGGCGTCCCCCAAGGTTCGATCTTGGGACCTTTACTTTTTGTTCTTTTTATTAACGACTTGCCCAGCGTTGCCAATCATGCAAATGTTGCTCTTTTTGCGGATGATTCCAAGTGCTACAAAAATATTAGCAGTACTTCTGATTGTAAGCTACTGCAATCAGACTTAGATGATTTGTATAATTGGAGTTTGATGTGGGAGCTCAACTTCCATCCCTCAAAATGTCAGGTTATTACCATGTCCAGACGCATAAATCAAGTTCAATTTGCCTATAAGATGAATGGTATTACCCTTGAGAAAATTGATGCCATTAAAGATCTTGGTGTTAATGTTTCTGACAGACTTGATTGGAGTATTCATGTTAAACAAGTGGTTAAAAAGTGCAACCTAAAAATGGGGATGATCATGCTAACAGTTGGTTTCAATGCACCAGTTAAAGTGACCAAGACTCTTTATACTGCCCTTGTCAGGAGTGACCTTGAGTATGGTAGCTGTCTTTGGAGCGGGACCTCAAAACAAAATGTCCAGCTTATTGAAGGTGTCCAAAGACGGGCTACCAAATTTATTATGCACTATCCTGACAAGGACTATAAAGAGCGGTTAACCAGTCTTGGTCTCCTTCCACTTTCATCCAGACGGGAACTCGGTGATCTCTGCTTTTTTCATAGATGCAAGTTGGGGCAATATGATTTAGATGTAGATAAGTTTGTTGTTTTTAAAAGTAAAAACCAACAGAACCATCCCACCACTAGGCTCTCTGCAGATCCTCTTATGTTATCTTTTCAGAGGTGTAAGACTGAATCCCACAAACAATCATACTTCAACCGCATTGTTCCCTTGTGGAACCAGCTGCCTCTGGAAACCAGATTATCCAATTCCATTTCTTCTTTCAAATTTCAAGCTCTGATTTTTTGAAGTCTCAATTTTATTCAAAATTTGTTCCTTCTGATACCTGCACTTGGTTTTCCACTTGCCGATGGCCAAATTGTAGGCCCATTTAAGGTGTTGCCCCTGGCTTTCCATTCTTTTTTTCCAAATTATTTAGGTTTTTTCCTAGGTGGGATGGTTCTAGAGGTGAATTTACACGTGTTTATCCCAGCCTATTTGCTGGTCTTTTAACATGTTTTTTAAAAAAAAGCTTTTATATTATATTTTTCAAAATTTTGATGTGCAATAATGTTATACATGTATGTACCAGTGATGAAGTCTAATAAATAAATAAATAAAATAAAATAAAATAAATAAATAAATATTTTAGGGGAAAAATGTAAAATTTGACAAATTTAAAAAAAAAGTTAGCTTCACCCCACATATTTAAAAGTTACATATTTGAATTCCTCTCAGTCAGAGCTTTAAATACATATATAACATCATAGGGTTCAATAAAATTAAAATGATTTTGCGCCAGCCTCTTTCAAGGCATATTTTCCCATTGACTTCAATGTGTAACCCGAACGGAAAATAAAATATGCAAAATTGCTTCTCAAACAAATTAAATTGCCTGGAATATGATTGTATGGTGTTATAGTATGCAGTTTAAAGTGAATTGTAAAAATGTGAAAAAAGAAATGGATCTCTTGCATCATATGACCCCTGGGGTCACTTTTATTAAATTTGCTCCTCCTGATCCTCCTCCTCCTGATCCTCCTCCACCCCGAACATTATGCTAATTAGATGCAAATTATTCAAATGTTAATAACTTCTTACAACTTTTTTAAGGTTTTCTGTATTGGTCTCATCACAAGCTTTAATTTGACACCAAATTTAACTACATAGGCTGCATATTAACTGAGAAAATTAAAAAGATGAACCCTATTATGTCGCGCGCATGTAACATCTCCACCTATTTACTGGCCCAACTCAAAACGCGTGGCCATATGCATAGATGATAATTAAGTTTACTGTTGTTTCGAGGCTTCATTTGTTTCGGAGGCTTCAATTGTTAACGGAAAGTTTGTATTGGGTCCCATTTTCAAACGGTGATATATATCTCCACGATTTAAAAACATGTGACTTGAGGATCTAGTTTGCTACATTTTAATAAACAGATTGGATGAGCTCTTTTATTTATATTTGCACAAGCTTGCTGAACAGTTTGTTTCGGAGGCTTCAAAAAGTTAACGGAAAACGGCTATTTGAAGTCAAGATTTTATAAAAATTTTAAAAGCTTGCAAATCGGCTAATTTTTGTTACCCATTTCAAGTTAAGATAACAACTGTTATGAATCAAGAAGAAGTGAAGAAATAACCAAGAATTATGAACCAAAGCTACACCCACAAAGTTTGTTAACAATTGTTAACGGAAAATGAAGCCTCCAAACGATAAATATCAAGTCCGGTTCTCAAAAATACAGGGCCGTTCACAATTAAATCTAATGTGGCAGTGTTTACTGAACATATGACTGTACTTTCAGGATAAGAAAAATTATCCATGAACTAACTGAAGAAAACACAGGGTTTTACAAAATGTTACTGTTTTTTATAGTTTTTCAAAATGGCAATATTAAGTACATTTAAGCCTGCTAAAACTGAACGCAGTAACTCCCAAAGCTGATTATGCTACCCAAGGTAGCTGCTAACTAGATGACTTATGTGGCCAAAAATTATGGAATTCTGTGGCTTTATTAGAACACTACGGATTAAAATGTTAAAAATCCAAAGTTACACCCTTTACCGTGAAAATGACCATATGCAAATTATAGGTTTCATTTAAGGACATATTTGCAGTACAATCATTGCAAAATACAGAGTTGAAATTCATCCCAAGATATACATTAAAATGGCAGTATCAACTTTCCCAAGATATACATTAAAATGACAGTATCAACTTTCCTGCACTGAGCAACTGAGTTTGCCTCATTGGAAAACCATGGGTAAAACATGGAGTTGACCATTGTAGTGCATTGTGTAAAATACAATCTAACCATCACGTAACAATCACTTTGTTAAGTTGATAACAATGGGGGGAAACTAGAAAACATAATCTGCAAGTTCAAAGGCCTTTACGGTTTCATATTTGCAACATGATGCAATGAAAACATATGGAACTCTGAATCATTAAACATTGTGGGGGTAAAAATAGCATTTTAACCCTAGAACTACCTGCCTATTGGTCAAAAAAGAGTTCTCATTGTCAATTGGACCAATCAGCCACATTGTTAAAATAATTTCACCACACAAAAAAATTGGGGGGAATTATTTGCAAAACTCCATTCTGATTGGTCATTAAAATGAAAATATCATGTAATTGACCAATCAGAGGCAATGTTAGATCGGCTGGTAGTGCTCGGGGTTAATCCCGATTGAGCCAGACCAGACACGTAGAGGAATCACACCACATACAGGGGAACCCTAGACTTTGAACAGCTCGGGTGATGAGTACACTGTAGACCTATTTGCGGGATATGCCTATCTCTGCAGATGATAATGCAATAGATAGGGTGCTTTATTTATCTGATACAGCCCATGTCTGTCTAGCTGCTCATGTTTGCTGGTGTAGCACTATGGACCACAAAAGCCTCATCCCTATGGCATAGTCCAATAATCTCAATTACATAATCATAGTGCAAAATTTGACCTCAAGTTGCTGAGTATGAGTTTTTGTACCCAAATTTTCAAAGGTCATTTAATGAATGTACAAATGTATTGGGGTTCAAGAATTGTGCACTAATAGATGAGAATGTTTTGGATCCAAGTGTCTTGTCTAGCTAGCCATGTTTGCTGGTGTAGGTAATACTGGGTTTTATACATTATCATTGCATTTTAGTCTTCAATGTTGTCGGTGTTATGACGATGGTGTCCGATTTTGATTGACTAGATAGCGGTTTACATAATGCTTGTTTAGATTATTGATATCATAGCTTGTGTCTGGCTTTAGGTCAGTGATATTTCATGTGTCATTAGTGGATCATAACTTTCCGAGGGGGGTAACTATAGTAGGGATGCACCATTTTACTTCAAGGTGGGGTTGGACGTAAATTTTCATGCATTAATGAATAGGCCTACACAGTTACATACCCCCCCCCCAAAGAAATATATTATAATCCTACGTCTAGACTCAAAAATAATAATACTCAAAGACGTAGTAAAGTCACATTGTGCATATTGAAACTTGAGCCGAAATACACAATTCTTGGCATGTTTGGAATACATATCAAAATCATGAAAACTGGACACAGAAATAATAGCGTACTTAAACTGGTTTCTGTTCCTGGAGGGGGTTGTGCGCAAAGTGTGTTGTAGTGCCAGAGAGGGCTTGTCACCTCAACACTGCCAGACCACCCCTACACACATAAATGTAAATTGCAGTACATGTTAGTGAAAAATGAGTGGAATTGGAAGCGAATGATTCAGAAGTGATTCATATTGGTTCACAATTACCTCATGTCTGTCTGCTAGGCTGTGATCTGCCACACATGGCCTAATGATTTAAATCAGTGAGTGTCTTTATGATAATGTCTATTAACTCACAATCATCATGCCAATCTTCATTGTTAACTGTCAGATTTAAATGTGAAACGTTTCCTGAAAATTTGGGGAAATTTGTATGTTTAAAAAAAATTCATTGGAAATGCCACTTCTCTTGTGCCAAGCTTCATCTTTAATATGTCAAGAAGATAGTGACATAATGCCTTTGACCTCTTTAATCTAAATTATGAAATTATAGCCAATTAAATAAAAACTTCTACATTAAAGCTGGCTTTCCCTTTTAAAGGGAATTTTAATAAAGCTTATAATATTGAAGCCATGCTGTTATGACACAATAACACACTTCACCAATGGTGGTCCATTCTGCTTCACAGATACTTGGCCATCACTTTGGCTATATCACGTTTTGTTTGAATTGAAGTAATCCAAAGGGGGCAGTTGCCTTTAAAATCAAAGAATTTAATCACCTGTACATGAATGTGAACTTATGTTGAACCCACAGCTGAGTAAGCTTGCCTTCCCATAATGCATTTATTCCAGTGTCTCGTAATCAGCAAGTAAATATATTAATATTAAATATTGAAATTACGGCAATTGACTTGGACTGGGGTTTGAGATAGAGGCCTTTTGTTTTGTTTTAAGGAGAGCTGGAGCTGCAGCTCTCCTTAGAGTTGTCACTCTGTTACAGCTCTCCTTATTTTCTTTTGGTGTGAGCTATTATCATTATCCTTAAAATTGCAGTGTGATTTATTGTAATATCACCAATGCATTGTGGGAAGACATGATCTTTGCTGTTTGTTGAACCACCCCATCCACCTGCAGACTTGCCTTTTTCACATTTTTTCCCTTTTTTTTCTTTCTTTTCGCAATTATTGCTTTGTTGAAGTTGTCTGGTTTCCATGTTGAGAGCATTATTGTCTGGCCTTCTTGGAAAATGTGGTGTGTTTTTTTTCAATATAAAATTGTACCTTCGGTATCACTATCAGATGTTTTCAACAAATAAAATCAGTGGGAAGAAAGAATTTAGGTTTGCATGTTAAAAATACTGGTTACACCTAGGCTTGTTGGGTACAGATGATTGCAAAAAACTTGTTCTTGTCATTTTACTTATGTTTCTTTTTATTTTACTGCATAAATAAACTTTTTCTTTTGATGACCCGCTGCTTTTTTACAAACTATTTTTATTTTCTTAAAAGATGACATTATCATGATTATAGGAAAATTATTATCTTTGGTCAACATTATTCTAATGTGCTAATTAATGTGAGTCATGTAACATTTTGCATTGATCAGCAGATATGGGTTTGCCTCAAGCTATCTACAGTAGACGACCATTGGTGCACTATTGTTACCAGCTTTCTAGACTGTGTTATACTCCCATTGTAGGCCATACATTTGATTAGCCATAATGCTGTTAGAAATCTAATGACAGATATGAGTCAACACTACCATGTATGATATTTAAAGGGGCATACATTGATTAGTCACATCAGCTCAGTCATTGTCAGTGGAGTTGATACAAGATGCTTATATAGAAATTCTGAAGTCCCTGGTTCGATTCCTTCCTTCATGATCATGCACTTGTCACTTTTTGCCTTCAAGGGGGATTCCTCCAAAATGATCATCACACATCAATCTGCGAATAATTAAGATTAAATTGTACCTTTTTGGGAAAATGAACGTTGGCCTATTTTAGGAGATTTTTACGGTGGAACTTGTAAGGCAGCATGTTGTTAAGAAACGTTTTTCCCGGAGGCGACCAATACTGCATCGCTCGCTTTAATGTTAGTAGACGAGAATTGGGAATGAATGAGGATGCCATCATTCAAAGTAATTAGGGTGGTGTACGTGTGTGGAGTGTAAGCTCACCTAGGCAAAGTCAATCTAATGCTCTATGTATAATAATCCAGGGTAGACAGAGACTGTGGCGCAAAGAGTTATCAGAGTTGATTGAATATATCACAAAGAAACTTCAAAATATATTATTCAAACAAAAAAAGTCATGAAATTACCGTACCTTTAAGATCCATTGCTGTAAACATTTAATTAAAATAATTGAAACTATTTTTAGGATGGTATAGTAGGTGTCAAAATTAACCTTATAAATTATACAGTAGGCGACTAGGCGTACTTTGCAACTATAAACTGCCAATCATCGAGCAGTGGAAAATTACCAGAGGTACACTAGCAACCTGAACCAATCGTGCTGCAGTCGCTATCGTATGTTTGATAAAGTTATGCCCCACTTAATAGAATTGTGACTATGTGAACTTTTTCAACCACCCCTATTCACATTTTGACTGTCTGGGAATAGTAGGACTTATATCAGTAAAAAATGTTTGTTGATAAATTTCTACTCCACTAAGTGGATGATTTCTGAGATATATTTAATTTTAAGAACATGGGAAATATTTTGACAAGATACATGTATGAAGTAATTGTGATAGCTGTTGGTTTAATCCTATTCCCTACTTATTGAGGTGACTTTGGTTTGAGAGGCCATGTTTTCTCAAGAATTTGCAAATCTCAAGATGTTGTCCACTGTGTGAATATGGCTTACGAATATCATCAACAGACTGTTTGATGATGATGATAGGTGTGACTATCATCTTATCTATCAGCTGGCTATTAACGGTGTATCAGATGATACAGAGTGTGGGAAATACCCTTGAGAGGCCAATTAGTTTTCTCAAGAATTTGCAGATCTCAAGATGTTACTCACTGTATGAATATGGCTTACAACAGATTGTTTGATGATGGGAATACCCTTGAGAGGCCAAGTTTTCTCAAGAATTTGCAAATCTCAAGATGTTGCCCACTGTGTGAATATGGCTTACAACAGACTGTTTGATGATGATGATAGGTGTGACTATCATCGTATCTATCAGCTGGCTATTACCGTGTATCAGATGGATGCCAGGATGATATCAGAGTGTAGGGAATACCCTGACATGATTACCACATTACTGCATGCATTTCTCCAGACATCTCTTTGTGTAAATTATTCCAGTTCCAAAGTTCAGTAGATATAAAGTGTACACGCATTACCAGCAGTGGATTTCATGTGGAAATCTGCTTGACATTTTATATTTTGGGCATATTTCACCATAGACTGTAGAAAGTTCTGCAGTCTACGATTTCACCAGCTAAAAAATGGATTTCAACATAATAAAATAGATGTAGCATGGATGCTTGTAAAAATTTGACTGCTACTGTATAGTATTTTACTTGTAGAGCAAAAAGAGACTGCTAAATTAAGCTTACCAAATACAATCAACCATCAATTATGATGCTACAAATTCATCTGCCTTATCTGTCCAACCTTCATCACAAAATGATTGATGATGGGGAAAGTAAATAGGAAACTGGCGCGACGTTCTGGTAATGGTTGTAAATGATGAGAATGACGTTTGTTGCTCTAGTCTGACGATTATGTTGATTATAGATTATCTTGAAATATAGAAATATGTGAAATTTGGCAGAATCAGTCAATGAATTCCAAAAGTAAGTGCAATAGCTGCCCTGTGAACATTTGGTAGTTTGTTTGTTTCCTGTGTATCTAATTTCCCTTTCTTTTTTTCACTATTTTTCAGGAGAAAGGAATCAAAGTTCCAAGACAGTGTGGTAATGGACCAAGTTCATTCATCCCAGCGTCCGAGGTAAGCAGAATACTTAGCATATAAGAATGGTGCAATCATGTACCATTTAACAATAAACCGAGCCGCATAGACTAGAGACTAAAAAGCGAAAATAATCAATTGATTAGAGCTTGTAGAACAGCAACTCTGTAGAACACATTGTTATCTGAGTGCAAGAAAATTGCATATAATGCAATGGCTGCATCTTGTTAGATTTTGAAATTTTATTTGCTGTAAAATCCAAAAACTCAACAAAAATGTTAATCTCATTTACGGCATTGAGTTTGAGATTATTCATCACATGATCAAAGTTGGTCCGAGGTGCATCTCAAGTCCCACTACCTACAGAGTTGCTGCTTAAAACAATGCTAGATATTTTAAATGGCAAAAGCTGCCAAAAGGCAGCTTTTGCACTAGATACAAGTTTCTTGCACTTGCATTATCTGTCAGCCTTTGTTTTGTTTATATATTGTTTTCTACTGTATATTTCATTGTCATTGTCATTTTGTTCTCTTCATTCACTCAATATTGAGTTTTGTTTTGCTATGCACTTTTATGCATTTTCCTGTCATCAGAGAAAAGAAAAATCTGCAAAAGGGGCATTTATGACTTGCATTGTTTAGTAGTCAGATATTGATAAAAGGGTACTTGCATCAGGGTTAGAATTTTGTCATACAGTGGGAGAATCAATCTTGATTCCTACAAAGGAACTTTTTGACAATCGTTCATTGATACTACTGTGTAGATTTTGATTTTTTTACAAGAATCAACATTGACTAGACCTAGAAATTTGTCGAAAATCCATTCTCGCAGAGATTCCCTTGTAAGGTATGTGCGACTCGAAAGAGATTCTTGGGAGAATATGAAGATTCTTGTAAAAATGATGTTGCTAGAATCCAAATAGATTCTCACAAGATGAAATGAAATTCTACTCTGTTTGATTCATGTAAAGAATCTCTGCTAGAAGCTTTCTAAAACAAAATTTTAAACTTGTGTTATTTGAGTAAACTTTTCTTTGATTAAAACATGGTAGTTTGATGTTGGGTAAAGCAAAGGTGAGTGATGTTTGATACACATTGGATGTGTGTCTTTGTGAAACAGCTAAGGGCCCAGTGTTTACCAAGAGTGGAATTAGAATTTGAACTTCATTTGTGTGTAAACAGTGTTGCCATGTTTGCAACTCTACTTCTGAACTTGAATGTTGACTTCGAAGTCACAATTTCACAGTGTAAACAAACATGCAACGCAAGTTTATAATGGTTCTTGAAGCATGAGTAAAGGAGAGCGTAAAAGTTTTAACTCGCTTCTGTTTTGAAGTCAACTCCCCATTTTCAGCTCAGTGTGCATGGTGTAAACACCAGTCGAAAATAATTTGTGCTAATCTGTAGTCGCAATCTGAATTCAATGTCGCAATTACAGTTGACTTCTCTGTGTGAAAACGGGTCTTATTATATTCAGATGAATAAAGTGTAATAACTTTGAGTACTACTAAAATCTGCACAATAATATGATGATTGCATAGATAGTGAGCCTAATTAGCTAATTGAAAGATATATCAAGTGTATCACATTATGTGATACACTTGTTTTTTCCATCAAATTCATTTTTGGATTGCTAAAAATAACTCTGGTTGTAATTCTCTACTCATACTTTTACAGATAACTTTAACATTAGATATCTAGCTATTGTACCATTGTAGCAGCTACGATGAAATATCAATTTGGTAATTCAAAAAGAAAGTGTTCACAGCGATATATAGCTTGTATTTAGAGAGGATCCAACATCATGGAAACTTACATGGACTTTGATATGTAGCATTTGTTGCTAGAATCAACTTTTTTCATTGAATCATGCAGTAAGTATAGCGGATGTTATTTGATTCTTGCAAACTGGCACAAAATTGAGGCCCTGGCACTAGGATCCACAACATGCTCATATATCAGGGCACAGTTCTTTAACCCCAATACATTTGTACATTTATTGAATGACCTTTGAAAATTTGGGTACGAAAATTCATACTCTGCAACTTCAGGTCAAATTTTGCAGTATGATTGTTTAATTGAGGTTATTGAAAGATGCCATTGGGATGAGGCTATTGTGGTCCATAGTGTGGGTAATGTAACTAAATACCTGGTAACTGGATCACAAATATTTCAAAATGATGGTAAATATGGTAGACTGTTGGCGATCATTTTGATGGTGGTTCTGGACTTGGAAGCGTGATTCAGTTTGCATAGTGATAATCAGATTACACTTAACACTGGGATGGTAAATTATTCAATTGAACATGATTTACCCCCATCGCCCCCTCCCCTGGATTCTCCAATGGAATATATAAGATAATGCAAGACTAAAGCATGATACAGTCATCTATGATTCAATTGACATAGTGATAATCAGATTACACTAAAACACTTGGATGGTAAATTACTCAATTGAAAATGATTGAAAAGTGCTCCCCCATTGCCCCCTCCCCTGGATTCTCAAGTGGTATACTATATCATACGCTAAATAAGATAATACAAGACTACTAATGATGCTGACATACCAAGCATACGTTGCAGCCATAATCTATTTGCAAAAGCCTGAAGGAAGCCTTTATAATGAAGGCTAAGCACCACTTGATTCGGAATGCCGCAAATATCTCCAGACATTCCAACATGTTCCCAACGTTATTAAGGGTTGTGGCATTTCTCCTCTTTATACATTCTCACACCTTATACAAGCTTATACTGGTGGATATTTGGTTCTAATAATCAGGATTGATTCTTCCAGTGCTAGTCACCATGGATACACACCAAGCTTTTAGGCTTTTTCAATGTAAAATTGTAAAAGTTAATGTACCATTTAATTTAATCAAATCTGATGTAATCCATACAAGTATTTATAAAGCCCTGGTATAAAACACAGTCAGGCCCATACGCAGGATTTCATTTGGGGGGTGCTGATTTTGATATGGTTTAAGGTTTCTTTACATACCAAAATACATTTGATCAACTTTGGGTGGGTGCAATGTGAGGGTTCTGTTTTTATTTGGGACACCCTGTATGTTGAACAGAATAAATTGAGATCCATATAATAGCTCTATCATGTTTCCTGATATTGCCTTGACTGTTATGAGTGTAATTCCACACTGGCTTCTACCTCCACTGCTCTTACTTTCAAGAGTTAATACCCCATATACATTTGTAACAAAATGTCACTTTACTACATGTAATCCTGTTTTTAAAAAGTCACTTTTTTTTGCATTTTTTGTAATTTTTCCACCAAAAATGATATCTGAATAAACATTTTTATATTCCATTGTGTACTGATTTTTTACCATTTAAAAATTTTTAAAAACCCAATTTGTTTTTAAAAACATGCCCTATTCCATGTGACATTAAATTTGCGGCTTATTTTGAACTAACCGCTTAAGAATAACATGCAATAACACAAAAGAAGGAGGGAGTCCGCAGAGCACAGGATACGATTGGCCTATTTTCCTAGATTTTAGTACCCAAAGGCTATGTGGAAATCCATGGAATTTTCCATTTAGCATGTTTAGTGGTAGATTCCTTTTTGCAGTCAATGTCAATGGCTTTGTTCAAGGCTAATGGTCCAGCACCAGGATGAGATTTTATCAACGCTTAATAGAATCTTGATTTATTAAATAAATCAGGAACTTACTGTTTTTGGTGCGTGTTATAATAGATGATATTGGTATTGGACGAACTGCTTGTTACACCATTCTATGTGTGAAATAACATCTCATGAATATATACAATAATTTATTACAAGTATAGAGAAGGACTGGGCAATCGCAAAAATAACATTCGCGAAAATGTGTCTCTTGGTACTCTAAATAGCGAAAATAACTACGCGAAAAATTATACAGTATAATGGATTTTAAATGCATTGAGGAATACAATCGTGGTTACTGTAAAAGTAAATTTATTTTTGAGCATTTCACATTCCAAGCTGCTGTGAAAATAATAACATAGAAATTATATATGCTGTTGTGTCTAGTTCAATGCATTGAAGCATAAAATCTTGGATTTTAAAACAGGTGAAATAGTTCAAAATTGGCAAAGGGTGAAAATTACATAAAAATAGGTAAAAGGTGAAAAAGGAACTGAACTTGAAACAATATTAATATTTTGTATATTTTGATGAGAACAATCATGAAAAGGTAATTATTTAATGGTTATTTCTCTTTGTATATTATCAATCTTTATTTGTTTGTTTGTTTAGTTTAGAGGGACCTATTTGCTTATATTTTAAGTTTATTTATCTTGAATTTTAGTAATGAATTGAATTTTTAAATATTGATAAATATTAATGAAAAACAAAATATTAGCGATAAACATTGGAATGTAAAATTTGATATTTCATTATAGTCTATGCATGGAAATCACTTGTTCGCTACCTTGCTGATGGGATGAGTGCCAGTGCATGCAGTAATTGAACGGAATCCAGAGCGATCATGTCCGATGGTCATTTGCCTAATAGCCGCACATTCCTCGTGCATTTAGTCCAGTGAAGCATTGTGGCGGATCATGCTGGGACTCCGTTAATTGCCGAGCATGGGGTCTGGAGGAGAACAGGTTATTGGCGAGTTAAAAAATAGGCGAGTTAGAAAAAGGCGAGTTAAAATGGCGAGTTACCCCCTGCAGTGTTTTCCGGAAAGTCCATGTGGCGAGTTAAAATGGCGAGTTACCCCCTGCAGTGTTTTCCGGAAAGTCCACACGGCGAGTTGTGAATTTCCGGAAAGTCCACGAGGCGAAGTTGTGAATTTCCGGAAAGTCCACGCGGCGAAGTTGTGAATTTCCGGAAAGTCCATGTGGCGAGTTGCGAATTGCGAATTTCCGAAAAGTCCATGTGTCCGAGTTGTGAAAAATGCATTATGTGTTTTGACTTTGGCACATACAATTTGATTTTTTTTGCTGTGTGTGCAGTATGTCCTAACTAGTTTTTGATGGTAAAAACAAAAGGATTTCAGTATCAGTAGAATGCACAGTGACCGCCACTGATGTTGATGAAAATGTATTTGTATGATTTTTTATTTCAAGAGTAGTGAGATATGATTAGGTTTCTTTTATATTAGTGGTTGCTTGTATATCCGATTATTCATGGTACAATCAATTGACTGATTATGTGTTGTGCCCCTTTGTGTTGTGTTTTTTTTAAAGTGTTAAAAAGTTTTATGACTTTTATTTGTATAACTTTTTCGGATTTTATTTATACTAGAAGAAGAGGGCAGCCTATGCACAGGCGAGAGTAGCACTGTCTCTATATATTAATTCCCAAGATCATTGCAAGCCCGAGAGAAATATATGATAAATGGAAACTGATTTTGCTGATTTTGGACTAGCAGCTTTAAAAAAAAACAGTACTTAATACACTGTGACATTTTTAATTCACTGTTGGAACTTCATCATAGTCTTGCTGTAACTCGCCACCGGGACTTCATAGTGTTACTGTAACTCGCCACTGGGACTTCATAGTGTTGCTGTAACTCGCCACTGGGACTTCATAGTGTTACTGTAACTCGCCACTGGGACTTCATAGTATTGCTGTAACTCGCCACTGGGACTTCATAGTGTTACTGTAACTCGCCACTGGGACTTCATAGTGTTGCTGTAACTCGCCACCGGGACTTCATAGTGTTACTGTAACTCGCCACTGGGACTTCATAGTGTTACCCATGGAATATCTAAAATAGCCTGACTCTGTGGGGGTAACTCGCCTTTTTAACTCGCCTTTACCTATCTCGCCCATATTGTAACTCGCCTAAAACATGCTCTCGGTCTGGAGACACACTGTTTCTACTACTAGTCATGCCATCTCTTCTGCACTGCCAGGCCTATAGGTCTTTAATTTAAAGGGACTCTGAAAGATTGTAAAAGAAAATCAAAATCAAAACCAAAACGTTGCCATATTTTGAATTAGAGATCCTTGTTTTGTTGGATTGAATACTCGGAAGAGCTACAGAGCAGTATTATATATTTTGAAAATAACAGAATATTGTGAGCACTGCATTAAGCTTATCTGCTATTGACCTGTGAATATGGGATAAAATTCTGGATCTGGAACTTGCCTAAAATTACAAAATCATTTATTTTTACACAAAAGATGCTGAATTAAGCTTAACTATTTCAGATGTTGGACAAACATTGCATTAGGGCCTATACATGTGGGCTTTGTCCAAAATTTAAGGGATGTAATTTGTGTGAAATATCACAATGCCCCTTTCAACTCGCAGAGCAGATAAATAACTCAATAACAAAAATAGACATACTTCTTTCTCAAAACATTGCTGTACCAGTTGGAGGATTTGCCCCCTACGACTTGGCTTTACTTTGCTTGGTATTTTAATACAAAAAAATACCATGAATATTACAGGATTTGATGATTCAGTGCAACATGTATGCCTATATGTGACCCACTCTCCATGACTCTCACAAAACATGGAACAAGTCGCTAGACATGTTTTGAGTTCAATAAGCTTCAAAAGATGACAAAAATGTGAAGACTTGTTCCTGGTTTTGTCAGAGTGTGTCACATGTCATCCAATCTAAGATGCTCTTAAATGCATGCATTTGGCTCTTTTCAGGTACCCTGTAAATGGGTAAAATAATAAACAACTGGTCTGGTACATATTGTTTGATTTTAGATTATTTTGATCAAGTCCTGTGATAGCACTTGTCTGCGCTTTACCCCCCCCCCCCCACCCACCTACCTACCCTACCCCAGGAACTGAGCCAGTTCTATCTTGTACAAAAGAATAAGAGGCAAAGGTATCTAGACCTATAGGATTTTGTTTACTACTTGTACAGTGACTGGAAACTACGGTTTAAATACCCTATCTTGTTCCCAACATCCAATATTTACAGATATCCATATTGTAGTGACATTCAATCTGCTTGTTGGAAAAGAAGATTGGGAACCAGCCAGTGGATTACAGCCCAGGGTATTTTAAAAGTGTCAGGTTACAATGGCAATGAACATGAGATATGGCCTTGGTATAAATGGGACAATAAACTTTGATGTTTTGTGTCAGGAATCTACAATTGGTTTGATGGGATTTGAACATGGAAACTTCCAGATTTTAGGCATGATAGCATGGTAAAGTGGTATGGTTCGGAACTGATTGATTTTGGAGTAGAGGTAGTTGTAACTCTTGGTCATGACATGACAGCCTATTTTTAGCATATTTCAGGAACTCAGGGCCCCTCCTCAACTTGGAGCCTCCAAGGGGAGTCAGTTCTGGACAGTGACACACCTGTGGAGTGTGGAGTAGGCCTACATACCTTCCTACTCAGGCCCGTACGCAGGATTTCATTTGGGGGGGTGCTGATTTTGAAAAAGTGGACTTCTTTTCCAAGGGGGGGGGGGGCGATTTTGTGAAAAGTGGACTTTCTTTCCAAAATTTTGACCTTTTTTGTCCAATAAAGCATAAAAAATGCACCCCCCTGCATATGGGCCTGTTCCTACATTGACCCCCTATGACAATTGGTGTAGGTCTAGGCCCTAATTATTCTTTTTAAAATATTGAGAGAAAGTAGTGAGTATCAGTTTGATTTGTTACCATGGTTACAAATATTTATCTAGTTATTATGGTTTGGTTATTTTACCAAGTTCTTTGTTTTAGCTCTACCATTCAGGTATCCATCAATCTGAATCTCATAGCAGGGGACTACCAGTCCCAATGCCAAGGTCATGCACCAGGGGCATCCAAGGACAAGTCTGTAGATCCAGCCCACTTCCTCAGGACAATGTCTTTTAAATAGGCTTTGACCTATATTGTATTGGGGTCACTGAAAAGTTTCAAGATATTTTCTGAAAATATTAAGAACCACTGAACCAATGTCAGGTGTGTTTAACATTTTAATGCATTCTTCATGCTGATTCCAAATATGGTCATGAAAATGTACAATTCTGAAATTATTGGATATTTAAAGAAAATTTGAAACTTAGGGCCTGCACAGTTTTGATTCTGCAACCTGTTTGTATTGATTAAATCACATGTGCATGTACGATTTATCCATGTGAGAAAACTGCTGGGTACCACACTCTCAGAACATCATGCTCATTGATTATATAGGCCCCTCAAGCACATAATGATTGAAGTGAAAATAAGAGTGGAACTATTGGACCTCAAAGCAAACAATGTTGACATTGACACTGACATCCAGCTGGTCACCTGAATGTAAATGTCAAAATGTCACAATGTCCCTATTAATGGGTTTGGCAGGTAGATGCAGCTATGCTAAGTCAACTGTGCAAACTGTTTACAACACATTTGTATTCAAAGAATAGGTTGCTAACCAGGTTTGCCAAACATTTGTAGCCCAAAGCGGGTCAAATCATTGAAAAGTCACCCAATTTTGACCTGTTGCCATTCTTCTCTACATGACACTGAACTACTGATGAAAGTTGCGGACACCCAAGTCACCCAATTTTATTCTTAACCATTGGTTTCTGTAATTATGTATATGAGACAGGAAATTATTATTGTCGAAGGGGGGGATCTTCAAAAGTCGCCCAATTGGGCTACCAATTTGTAGGTTTTGTTAGCCCTGTTGCTTACCAGAGTGGAAGATGATTTGAAAGGGTACCTTATTAATATTTACACTGTAATTTTTAATTTCCTGAATTTTTCAAGAATTAAGTATGAGAAATTGCACCAGTTATTTATTTTGCGGGATTTACGTCAGGTATATGTAACTATTATTATGATATTTTTGGCATGGCTATTGTTTTGTGTCTGAAAGTCCATTCATTCAGTTTGTAAAAATAAAACTGAAGTGTGCATGGTGTGAAATTTTGGCATAGGGCCTAATAGTATGTAGTGATACATTACAGAATGTGCTGAACGTGACTGAGCTAGCTTCGTCCTTGACTACTAAGAAAAAGTAAAATTGTTTGCAGGATTAATTTTTTGTGCTTTGCCACTTATCAACTATTTCACTAATGGATTTTTAAATTCACTATTCTTACTAAGCTGTACCCATGTTCCCTATCTAACCTATAGGCAAAGGAATATTTTTCAGTGCTGTTTTTTCACAGGTGGCTGCTTAAAAATTCATGATTATGTGGTTCTTATATTTTTAAGCAGCCCCCATAGACCAGACCATGTCACAAATGTGACCCATCACATCGAAACACGGCAGTTGTCGGAAACCCACATTTAAAGATATTAAAGAAAAAGGGCCTCGATATATAAAGAAAATAATAAGGAATCTGAACTCTATTTGTCACATAAAATCACCATTCTACATGCGACATTTTATTGGAAGGTGTCATTTTCCTCTAGCTTGGGAAAGAAACCTACAAGTTCATTCTTGACGACAACTGCCATGTTTCGATGTGATGGGTCACATATTCACAATTGCAAAGAATAGTCCACACTTTTTAAGCAATACATACCAATTTAGGGATCCACCATTTGACTTTGGGGCAATTAAAAAAAATTTACACTAGGTATTGCCCACATGAATTTCATCCATGGTGTTGTCTTTTTAAAGACATTTCTTGTTTAAATTTAAATGTTTTAATGTTAGTGGGAAAGCCCCCCTGAAGTTCATTGGTGTGTCCCTTAGCAGAGGAATCACACCAGTTCACACTGCTTCTGCTGTTGATTTTGCTTCTCATGACATTTACTCTCAGCACTAACCACCCTTGGCTATGAATAGAGTTAATTCTTGGCAATACAATTGAGTTCACCTGTGTATGTCATGTTTGCAACGTGTACTGTTCCATTTTGTTAACCCAATTTCTAAGATTTTTTTGCAAGGATTCCCATATCGGGTGAGAAATCTACATTTAGTTTGTACTTCTTGATCAAATTCTTGGTGGTTTTTAGTTTGATTTAAAAAAAAGATTTCCATATCCTTTTCAGTGTTTTCAAGTCAATAGTTTTCAAAAATGAGAATAAATTTTTTCCATCGCAGTGTTTTTGCAATTTTTGAAAATTGATCAGAATGTCAGTTTTTTTAATCAGAATTTTTTGTAGTTTTTGTAAAGCTATCAGTAAACATCTTTTGAGCTTTTCAGTGCTATTCATGCTCATACCCCACAACTCCTTGCTTGAGGTCAACTTTTGTGCTATGATTGTTATAGAGGTTATTGAACTGTGCCATCCGAGATGAGATAATTTTGTCTCACAGCGCATCCCGCTGTTGCATGCTGTGTAACCCGCCCCCATCATGTGGCTGTCCATACAACTTCCATTTATAATTAAAGACAGATAAAAAGAATTTATCGCGTCTGATGTCACTGTCAATTACGATATTTGATTGGTTTACACAGGTTAATCAGTGCGTAAAAGGAAGACCGATCTATCTGGTGCTGATCGGAGAAAAGGAACAGCAGCAAATGGCGAAAAATTACGTACTTTTATAAGGCAAAAAGCAGCTTTTCTAGGCATTGTGGACATGGTGCCATCGGTTATGAAAGTTTCCTACTAGAAAGACCTAACTTTTGAGATGGTTTGCATGTCGAAAGGTGCAAAATTGAAAATAAGGCGCCTGGTTATAAATCCGTGTTCAGCAAGTCATCATCACGACACTTGTAAACAAACCGTGCTCGAGTTTGATTGACAGATGACGTCAGACGCGATACATTCTCTTTGTCTTTCATTATAGTTATTGCTTCCTTTGACCCATATTGCTTCCTTCATGGCCATTACATTTCCCCAGGTGTGATTTCCAATTGATGCAGGTTGATTTGAATTGTTTTGGATTGCATACGTGCCATCAAGCCATAGTAGTCTTATACCCAGAGACATGGTTCATCAACATGCACTCAACAACCATAGTTCAATTGGCCTTACTGTAACTCGCCACCTGGCCTTACTGTAACTCGCCTCCTTGCATACTGTAACTCGCCTCCTTGCATACTGTAACTCGCCTCCTTGCCTTAATGTAACTCGCCACCTGGCTTTACTGTAACTCGCCACCTGGCCTTACTGTAACTTGCCACCTGGCCTTACTGTAACTCGCCACCTGGCCTTACTGTAACTTGCCTCCTTACCTTACTGTAACTCGCCACCTGGCCTTACTGTAACTTGCCTCCTTACCTTACTGTAATTCGCCACCTGACCTTACTGTAACACACAACCTGGCCGGGGACAGGTAAATGGCGAGTTAAGAATGGGCGAGTTAGATGAAAGCGAGTTAGAATGGCGAGTTACACCCTGCAGAGATTAAAGATTGACCCCTGCTGAGAATACAACAAGTCTCGTTGCTCCCCACCTGGCCTTACTGTAACTCGCCACCTGGTCTTACTGTAACTCGCCACCTGGTCTTACTGTAACTTGCCACCTGGCCTTACTGAAACTCCCATAACTCGCCGCCTCATAACTCGGCGTTTAGCCATCCCCACATGTTGCGGAGAACATGTAATAGTTATTGTACCCAACACATTTGATAAGCAATTCTATAAAGGTACAAATATTGGGGGGTAAGAAAACTGTGTAATGAAGGATGAGGTTGTTTGAGATCTTCCTAGCCAGTGGCAGCACCAGGGGGCATTCCCCCAATCAGAACAGTATGCCCCCATTAAAAACCCCAAATTACGAAAATTTCAACTTTTTGCGGCAATTTTGTGCAAAATTTGTTGATTTTGTATTGCCCCCTGAAATTCACTCCCCATGAAAAATTCCTGGCACCAAGCAACTGCTACCAGCCCACGCCTAAAAGGATGATGTGACTGCTGATGCTCTCATCAGGCAGAACCTTGGCATGTTTGGTTTGGTCAGAAATGACCTAGAGGCCAAAATCGGTTTGAGCAAGATTGTCCATGTTTTATCAATACAAATGATCATCGTATCCAACAGCGATGACCATTGGGTCAGCACTGAGTCTCAGCTTTATGTGATAGTGTGTAGATTCCATGCATAAATATTGCATTACGAGGCATAATGGTGTCATTCGCTCTATTTGCAATGTTCATGATTCTACATCGGATAATCAAATTTGTTGCAGAGAGTATGAGTTAAGTATCCGATAGTACAATCGTGTCCAGTAGTCGTTGAACCACTATTATTGCATCTGTCCAATTATGAATTGGGAAAATCACATCCAATAAATTACGAAAAGCACACTGACTTTTTTAGCTTACAAAATTAATATGCCAAGTATTGAGTAGTTAAACTGAAATTCAGTTTCTGCAAGTTAAATTTGTGGCTATTTGCCGATTATGAACTACTTAGCATCTTTTAAATTTGCGATTTTAAGATTTCCTCCAGAGACCAATCCATAAAAGAACATATTTGCACGTTCTTATTTTCGAAATAGCTGCTTGGAACTTGAAAAGCGCGAAAATAAATTCTAGCGTGGAAATTGACACTTTGACAGTGCTGCACTGGTGCATAAGACTTGTCAGGGAGTATCTCTTTAACAGGCTCATTGATTTCAATCTACCTAGGGAGCACAGGATCTATGCAAGTGAAAGGTTGGTGCAAGAGTTTGCCTCCATCCTGAAGTCATGCAGAAACATGCTGAGAATATCACTTTCTCTACACCTCATCTATCTCATATTTTCTCTCTCTCTCATCCTCTTATTTGTCGTTGTTTCTAACCTTTTATGATTCCTATGTGTGTGTCTTGTGGAGAGCCAACACTTCCGTATCCATGCCCGTCCCTATTCCGATGATTAATGAATAAAACATAATGTGTGTAAATGAGGCAGGTTATTGGGCTGTTCCATTTGATATCCATACACCCTGTGGAAGACATGACATTATCTCCCACACAGGGGTGTAGATTTTTCAAATGGGAGTTGCCCATTCAGGTAACCCCATTTGTAATTCACACTCCCTGTATGGGAGATTAGTAGGGGTGTAAGGATTTTAACTGGAATAGCCCATTTGGGGATACATGGTAGGTATTGAGCAAATGATCGGCTATCATAGCAATCTTTGTTGACTCTGTGGTTTTGAGCCTTGAGTGCTATCCGTGGGCAAATGTGGGAACAATATGCAAAAATGAAATTGTTTATCATTTTGGGAGGGCGCATTATGACGATTTGTTAGTATCGGTATGTTATGAAATAAGCTAACATCATGAGATGGAATTAAGCAAATTGGTTCAATAAATTAAGCTCATCATGAGACTATGATGATGTTCATACAAGGAAATGATGTAATTAATCGCGAGCTTTTTTTGCTTGGATTTCAAGCGCACTTTTTTTACGCGGTAATGAATGCGGCATTAGCGAAGAAGAAAATCCATTTTCTCTCTGGGGGCATAGCCACAGCAGAGTATCTTACCTTCCCAACATGCTGTGTTTCAGAGCCTTTATAGCCAGCACTTCATCTGCAACTTTGCCCAAATTTAAGACAATTATTTTCCATTATAGATCAAGATGAGGTTTCATGTGGTATTTTAGAGATGGATAACTGATTTTGTGCATACTGACCACTCTACATAATATAGCAAGGACTAGGCAATACATGTAAAGGTGAATGTTCATAATTTTTTTGACAGGCTGGAGTGCCTCTCTGACTCTCTTTCCAGACTCCTCCGTGAATAATGTGTTTTGTGTTAGAGGAGGTGTGGGGGGGGGGGTGCCACTCCTCCCGCAAAATTAAACCATCGCAGCATAAGCCATTTATACACCTGGATGGAGAGAGATAATTAGGAGGGTGCACTACTCTTCCTGCACAAGTCTGTTTACCTTTCAGGCTTGAGCCGGGTACCCAGGTACCCATTTATACACCTGGGTGGAGAGACACAAGAGAGGTTAAGAGCCTTGTCTAAGGGCACAACATAATAACACTAGCACTTGGATTCTTACGATTAATATATGAGGTGGAGCCTCTACAGCAAGGTTCTGTCTTGTCTATCTGCGATGCAAGGCACCATGGTAAGACTTGAAGTTCTGATATGAGCATACAAGTAGCATTTGGAAGTAAAAAACAAGATGCATACATACATGTACACTACGATCTAAAACAATCCTGTGTGCAAGGACACAGTTCTTTAACCCCAGTATGTTAATGCACTCATAGAATGACAAAAACTCATATTCTACAACTTCGGTCAAATGTTGAGCTATGGTTGTTAAGTGAAGGTATTGAACTGTGCCATAGGAAATGAGGCTTATTACAATGCATAGTGATGGTAAAGTTACGATGCTCAGATTGATATCGGAATTATGTTAATCGAGAAAATCTGCTTGTTGTCATGGGCAGATTACTCTGTTTGAAAGGTGAGTCTCTGCTACAGCTGTGTAGCTTCAGGGAGGAAGTTTTGTTGAAGAGATGGTGTAGATTTGTGGGCCTACAGAAAAGAACCTCAACTGTTTAGAAAGCTGACAATAATATTTATTTTCCAAATCTGGCAGAAATAAGCTCACTTTAGCATGAAAATGCATTGTTAGTAATGGAATTATAGTCACAGTGTTGATCAGGGTTGTAGCTAGGATAGTTTTAGTGGTGGACTGCATTTAATGAAAATCTTGCATATTTGGCAATTTTTTGCCAAAATGGACCAAAATCTTGACTAATCTTGGCCTCTGTGGTAGGCTCAAGTGCTAAAATTGCAGCTTAAGTCATAATGTACGATCTTTTTTCAGAATTTACCTTTATTTTTTTCAAAACCGATTTTTTGGCATATTTGTAATACTTACACATGTTCTAATTTAAATCTATGAGCAAACTGTCAAATTCGTCCTATTTGTAGTAAAAAGGGACGATTGTCTGTTGGTCCGACATAAAGTCATAATTTTTTTAGATTATGACTTTATGTCGGCCATCGCAAACAATAGTCTCATAAAAAACTAGCTTGGTTACGCTCCCTCCACATGTGGAGGGAACGTAACCAAACTGGCCGCGTAGGAGACTAGCTCTGAGGCCGCACTCGCTGTCCTAATCAAAATCGTGCGAGATCATTTTAGAAGAAAAAAAGAAAAATCTAAAAATTTAAAAAGATCGTACATTAAGGCTTTAGTGGTGGGCTCCAAAACTGAGTGGTGGCTCTGCCCCCCCACCACCGCCCACTGGAGCTACATCCCTGGTGTTGATTCTCAGTCTCCTTGCACCATCTAGAGAATTCATCACCTTTGAAACCTAACAACTTTGTATTACACAATATACTGTGCATCCCAGTGAAATTTAACGCCCAAGATATTTTTTTGTTTAAATGGTGAACAAAAAAACGTAGTGATTTGTGGTAACCACATCGGAAGTGTACTATCCTATGGGGCATTGTTGTACACGTTTCTGTTTCTCATATCAAAACTGCTGTGGCAATACAACTCAAAATTTAAAAATACATTGTTTTAATGGTGGGCCTCAATCTAAGATAGAAAACAGAACATGAAAAATCAGACCAAGCCTCTTTAATGTGCGAAATCATAATACTAGTATGTCAAACATTTTTTTCCTTTCACAATTTATTTCTAGGTTTTGAAAATCTTGGGAAAGGTTGACAAGTTTGATGGAAAATGTTGCCATTCACGGCATCGAATGGTGACACCTGCTTTGTTATTCCAAAAGCCTACATCCTTTAACACAGTGTTCCTTCAAAATCTGTAAATTCAAATATATAGTGCTTCAAAATCAGTAAATTTAAATATATAGTGCTTCAGAATCTGTAACTTCAAATATATAGTGCTTCTGAATCTGTAAATAAAAATATATAGTGCTTTTGAATCTCTTAAAATAAAAATATACAATGCTTCAGAATCTAAATTTATATATAGTGCTTCAAAATATGTAAATAAAAATAAAGCATTTCATATAAAAAAAATTAAATGTGCTACACATTATTGGGTTACAGCAGGTGTCAATAGAGAGCTTGCGAAATGACGTTACATTAACTTTAACTTTAACTTCTAGAGGATTATAGAGGATTATGTATTCAAAACCAAGATGGGTTTGAATACATAATCCTCTATAATCCTCTAGAAGTTAAAGTTAAAGTTAACGTAACGTCATTTCGCAAGCTCTCTATTGTGTCAAACCAAACTCCAGATTTACTCAATTTTATTAATGTTTCAAATTAACACACACAACAAAAAAGCATCCTAAGACAGTCCTCATATGTGACAAGATACGCATTTTTAATAGTAGCGTAGAAGGAAAACAACCTGTATGTTCCTTCGATATAGTTTAAATGCATCTCGCGAGAGCATCAGCTTTGCCTGAGGGGACCATCATACATACATATACACAGCATGTTAATAATATTTTGAGCAAAAGTGGAAAATTATATTTGCGCTGCATTTATTTTAGCACTTTTCGCATTCCAAGCTGGCACCTTGAAAATAACAATCCACAAAATTTATTCTATGTGTATTTGGTCAATGTAAGGAAGCACAGAATTGCGAATTTTAAAAACAAGTGAAACACGTCACAATAGGGAAAGCGTGAAAAATTAATTACGCGAAAATGACCACTTTACATAACATTTATAAGCAAGATGGATGCATGATGAGCGAAAAGCGGACTTCATATTTATCTTACCCATATGTCCCTCGGAGGCACGGGTAATGAGCCATTGCATAGGTTTAGCATGTTGCGTACATTGGGATGAAGATGGCTGTGTGTACGTGTTGAAGGTGTCGAGGGTCTTGACTGGCGAATACATGCTCATCTATCAGGTCACAGTTCTTTGACCCTAATACATTTGTACATTCATTGATTGACCTTTAAAAATTTGGGTACAAAAACTCATACTCTGCAACTTGAGGTTAAATTTTGCACTATGATTGTTTAATTGATGTTATTGAACTATGCCATTGGGATGATGCCATTGTGGTCCATAGTGAATACTGTGTATAGGGGATATTTTAGTGGTTTTAATTTTTCATGATATCGATATGAACAACTCTGCAGTTTCTTCTATTGGCAGTTTCAAATGGACATTTCTCGCTGCATGTGAGTCCATCCATTGGACTAAAATACAGTATTTTAAACATTATGGTTGAGCCATTAGATTCAGCAAAAATTCCATTTTTCTGTATAATTTTTTCAAATTAAAAACATCACAATTTGGACATGGAAGGACGTTGGCAACATGATCTGTACATCATCATAAAAATCGAAATGGAGTTTGTTCATCACAAGGTGGAGATTTTGATATTAAGGGAAATCATACAAATAAACAAACAAGCAAAATAAATTCATTGAACGTGTTGATCAAAATAAACAAAATGCCAGAAAATCCTAAAAGCACCAATATGTTCATCTCAATCTGAATCCCTAAGGGCATTCATGGCCTCATCCAGAAAGTCAAAGTTCATCGACCAATTTCACTGTGTAATGTAAATATTTGTAGAGGTCATGAAAATGTGTCACACAGCATTGAAAGATACGATCAGGTCGCTGGTATTATCCACATTGCATAGAAATTTACTAGAGATTTTTCTTCGTGATGCACTGCGCTGATAAAAATTTATTGTGCATGCTCCCTGGAGCTACTGATTTGGGAGTCGTAGCCCCGCTCAGGTAGAAAATCCAATTAAAATCATTTTCCATTATCGTGGGGAAAACGGCCACTGCAGCAAACTGCGATAGCGCCATTCTTGTCGAGGAACACTTTGTGATGTAACATCGATTTTGGTCCATTAGGGTAAATGACAGCGAGCAAGAAAATAGGATTTTCAGGGTCAAAGTTGTTTTCACTGAATCTTCTGAGCTGTAGTGGTTTTAAATTGGTGTTTTTTCCCTTCGGCTGCTGGCAGGCGAAAATGCAGTCAAATTAGAAAAGTCAGATAATCGCTCCTGTGGAATGTCTGCTACCTGGCCAGCTAAGTACTGTATCTTTCACTGAAGTGCTTTATATAATGATCAGATCCCTTATTAACCTATACCTAAAATCAGTGCAGCCATGCTCTAGATCTATGAGACCCGGGGATGGGGTGTCAAAATAGGTCATTTGATGGTGCTCTTAATAATGACCATATTTGAAAGTTTAACTCAATACAAAGCCCCCCATTATTGCTGCTATGCACTTATTCAGATATGAGTGAAGCAAGCCAATATTGAGCCCCACCCCATCCCCACTTTTGGAAACCTACAGATGCCACTGTCCATCATGGCTGGATAAAAGAGGTTGGACTGTAGAGTGCAGATTCATTGACCAATGGTCCTAATCCATATTAGGACATCAAGTGTCGCATTAATGTTCATGATTTGGTGACAAATAACATACTCGGCAGTGGGGTTTGACCCCCACCCTTTTTATTTTACCCCCACCCTTTTTACTGAGGCACCCTTTATACTGAAAATTCCTGACCCCCACGCTTTTTACTGAGGCACCCATAATTATACTGAAAATTCCTGACCCCACCACTTTTTGTATCCAATGATGAAGTCACACGCAATTCGAAGTAAATCAAGTATGCCGAATTCTGCACCTATTTCACACGTGCTAGTCCGATGTTTTTCTCTCCATGAAGTTGATACATTATGTGAACAATGCAAATTTTATGTGAAAAGCTACTACTGTACTGTATAATAAACATTTTAATGCATAACTGTACTTCTTTTGGCGTCCAAATGTTGTTCTTGTCATGAACTGATTCGTATATCTCGCGTGCGCTCAGTGACTTATATCCTACCCTTCTTCGCTCAATCAATTATGCATATGATTAATGACGTCACTCATACATACGATTGATGTAAAGAATTAACTACCACACATCGTAACACATCATGGAAAAAATCGGACATTTGCATATCACGGAAGGGCTTCCGGGGAGGATAGGGCATATTGTGCTGGTCTGGATCACGTAAACAGGCGCTGGGCCTGCATCAAATGGAATTTTATCTTGCGCAGGTTTGGCGATTTTTCTTGGAATTATGATTGTTTTAACATTCAATAAAAATATACTGTAAGCTGAAACAAGCCCACGCTTTTTATTTTATTCCCACGCTTTATACCATTCCACGCTTTTTACCCAAAAAGTTTAAACCTCCACGCTTTTACCAATTTTCAGAATTTCGAACCGGCACGCATTAAAAAGCGTGGACTGCCGAGTATGATAATAACTATACATGTGTGAGGATCCCTTTATGAAAAAGCATGCGCTTATGTACTATGTATAACTTTACATGTGCCTAGAATAGCAAAACATGAAACTGATCTCGCATAGCTGTGTGCATTCCGCGGCTCGGATGAAGACATCTAAAACCACCGCTTACTTTGCTTTCTTGTCACACAATTTTAATATTTCTCTCTCCCTCAAAGTATGAGATAGCTCTGCTACATAGAATAATGTGGGTTTGTCAAATTTTAGTACTGTACACTATAGGCCTATACATTCTAATAGATGCGGTGATATAGCCAAAATGGTATTGCATTTTAATGGTTTGTTTGGTTTTGATCAAATAACATTCAAAGGCAAGTTTGTTGTGTAGCAAATTTCTGTAATTAGTATAAGTGCATTGATTTGTGTAAGAAAGCATGATAATTATTATCATGAGTTTTGTGAAACCTTGGAGTGGTTGGATATGCTTTTCAAATACTAAGTAAATCCATTTTATACAAGTTGCAGATTGATTTGTACTTTGTTGATTGCTGAAGTTTTATTATAACATAACAACTTTAGTCTGCAGTAACAGCTCCCCATTTTACACCTGGGTAGAGTGGAACAATCAAAATAAAAGTATCTTTCAAAAGGACAGAACACATTGAGGGCGCTGTTTGGATTTGAACCTGCAACCATGTGACTGCTAGGCCACTATAGGTGGTCTCTGTAGCTTTATGCAAGGATATGTACAATTTTTGAAGAATTTAGTATTTTCAAATAAATTTGTATTATGATCCAACCAGCATGCGCTTGTTATGTATGCCCTATGTATGTAATAATAGCCGCTATGGAGTATGGGGGCTGTGTGATTGAGGATATAATGATGTTTTGAGAGAGAGGCTAGAGACTCAGGTAGTTATTAGCCAGGTGATGTTTATTATCGGAAACATCAAGAGGAGTAAGTGGTCAGGGCAAGCTTCCTGTGTTCAACACTATCTTATATCATACATTAAGTGGTGAGCTGCTAATAATAAGTTGGACAAGTTATGGAGGCAGGCACAGCCATCAAAACATATTTAACCAATCAATTTCTCTCAATTTTGAGCGTGCATCTACTATTCCACCATGCTGTAGGCACCAGATAATAGGGTCTATGTTCAAAAGCACTTTGTATTGTGCAATGATGTAAATGATTGGTATAAACAAGTATACCACACACAGAGTATTACAGAGAGCGTACCACCAGTCAAAGTCTCCGCATCATCCGATAATGAGGGCCGATTGTTCCATGAAATGCGCCAGGCGAGACTGCTACGCAATTACCGCGTATTTTCACGGTCAATCGCGAAAGCACACAACGCTCTATCGCGTATACGCGTGATTGTTAGACATGGCACAATCGAACAATCGGCCCTCATGAATATGCAAGAACTTACACCATATAATACACGGGGACTTCGACTGGTGGTACGCTCTCTGTAGTACTCTGTGATACCACACCACAGCAATCATTCGCGTATGGATTGCGCTGTTGCCAGTGTGTGATTGGTTGATATCACACCAAGTGATCATTCGCTCAGTGGCGGTGATAAATTTTTACAGCGCTTTGAAATCTTTAGAAAAATGCCCTAAATATAAATCTAATATCTTTGGTTGTATAAGCATTGGTATTACACAACAGTATTAAGTTTGAAAACAAGAAATTATGATCAAGCATTTTCCATTGAAGTTCTCAATACATGATTGATTACGCTTAGTCGCTTACCTAGTTGGTACAATACAGAGATTTGTTCAAGTGTGTCAATTATTTGCCCTATTTATATGGCTTGATTGCAATAGTACAAAGTGTGCATTCTAGCAGTGGGCAACCATTTGATTTTATAATCGCAAACATCCTCATCTGTCAGTGCACGGTTCTTTAACCCCAAATAGGCTTCTACACTCAAAGAATGACCTTGGATGTGTTGGCTACAAAAACTCGTGCTCCAGAACTTGAGGTCAAAATTTAAGCTTTGCTTGTATAATGTGTATCATTGAACTATGCTATGGGAGGAGGTCATTATGGTACAGTCATAGTGTGTGACCTGACCACAAAAGGGTTTCCCTCAGAATTGAACTAGAGTGTTTCCTTCAGATTTTGGTAGTGAATAATTGGTATTGCATGGTAGTGATAGTAGGAATGCGATCGGAAGATTGCGGTGGGGATGTCAGCATTCCTGGCCTTGTCAGAAGTTGAATGAGAATCTATATGGTGACCAAATTTGGTCCAAGTGCGATTATTTTATCCACCAACCATCAAACTAAACTTACCACTTGTCATCTTATCAAACCTTACATTTTAGTTTTTCACTCCCCCCCCCCCCCCAACAGTGACTCTGGAACTGAGGGGCCCAGACCAAATAATTTTGGTGTCAATGGGCGAGTACCATAGCTTGGGCCACTCCCTAATATTTAACATCTTCCAGAGCCCTGGTCTAAACATGAATCCTAATCGTATCCCTAATCCCTACCCTCATCCCCCAACTGTCAAATATCCAAGACTCTGAAGGGAATCGGAAGAAGATATCCAAAATTATGGAATGAAATGACAGCCATGAGAACACTCACTTCATGCAAAATTGATGGATGTGTCTGACCAAGACTTGTGGCATGAGATTACTACATAAAATATTGAGTTGTCCCCACCACTGTTGTTTACTCCATTCCCAATTACACTTATTTCACTGCATATAACATCATCATTTATCATATGGAGATGTGATCAGTCCTCTATACATAGAACAAGATTTAAATCCACCGATTTTATGTACTAGTATGTTAATTACATACAACAGTCTACGCATCCATAGTCCTTTATTTTTCAAATGAGAGGAAATGCCATTGGATTTGACAGGCAAGCATTTCGTTCTCTTATTGCTGACATTTTTTCATAGTTTCAGGCTTAAGGTGACACAGGAATTATAATTTTGTTTTAGGATTTTGAAAAAATAATCGGTATTTGGTGAAAATGGGAATACTACTATTATGCTGTTGCATATTTTGCAACAGGGATTTGCAGTTCTTGAGTTAACAGACTTATACTAGTAGTAGACATATATGAACAAGACAATAATTGTGAGCCCAAATGGCTTCAATTCCAATGGCACAGTTCATAAACTCCCATCTTACAATCATAGCTTAAAATGTGACCAGCAGTTGGGGACCTTTAGTGCAACATCAAATAATAAAAGATCATATTAAACTGTGTGTTACTTTTTATAATAGGCCACTTTTGTGAAGCTTTTTGAAAAGATGCTAATAAATAGCAAGCTTTCGACCCAATCAGAGTCACCTAAAGAATAACATTGTTGCATAGCACTGTTGTTGCACAGATAAGAAGGATAGGCACGGATGTTATTTATTCCATACATCAGACATACTTGTAAAATATACTTTCATGGAGGCCCTGAATATTTCACAATCTTGATCCTTGAGGTTGATTAAATGTGGCGAGAAATGTCTTTGTGCAAAGCAACCGAATGCTCTCCATTGATCATGTTGATCGTAGTCTTTACTGGATAATAATTACATAAGATTTGCCAAATTTGATTGTATTTCATTAGCAGGATGAATTTGATGCTTGGGATGGGTCATCCCCTACCCCCTTGTGGCTACACCCAGGGTTCGAATTCAGTCAATTTTTTTGCATAGCTGTTTGTGCGATGCAAAACACATGTTTGTATAGCAGTTTCCAAATTTTGCATAGCAGTTGTTTTGCTATGCAAAAAAAGAAAATGAAGAAGAAAAAGAGAATTCATGAGCAAATACCGACTGCGTGATGTTTTTGATTTTCGGGGAATTCCAGATCATCCAGATGTGTTTTGAGGTAAATGCGACGTGTCGCGGAATTTGGCTCGCAAATAGCGGTGCAATGGGGGGACTTCTAAGACGAATGCGACATGAAATTTAGCTCAATTTTATGTATAGCACTTTTAGAGATGCATTTTGGAAAAGTGCATAGCAGTTGATGGAAATTGCATCGCAAAATGCGATGCGATACCATCGAATTCGACCGCTGGCTACGCCACTGTTAAGAATAGAAATAATAAAAGGCATTTACTTTAGTTAATTTTGATCCTTGAAAGTTGAAATGAAATACCAAGTTATTTTATGTTGTTATTCTCATCTGTATAGAAGCGAATTTTTTAAGACTTTTTTCCCTTTCTCTATAACTATACCAAGTTATTTTATGTTGTTATTCTCATCTGTATAGAAGCAAATTTTTAAAGACTTTTCCTTTCTCTATAAAAAGTTCAATTATAACTAGATCCGTTTCTTGTCATCTTAACAAGATGTCTTCAATAAATTGTTGTAAATTTCAAGCTTTTTAGTTAATTTCCTGGACATGTCTAGTTATAAGTGGTGTTTACCTGTTACAGGTGATGTACTGACAGGCTAAAATTTCGTTATAAACTTTTATCTTATTACTTGTCTATTTTCATTGGACAATATCGTTTGTCTTGAAATGTATGAAAAAATACCACCAATTTGTGTTCAGTTGGCTTGTTCAGACGGGTCTCCCTGTCAGTCCGAAACACCGTCAATCCGAACCACCGCTAGTCCGAATTTTTAGGGTTAGGGTAAGGTTTAGGACTAGGGTTAGGTTTATGGTTAGGGTTAGGTTTGGGGCTAGCGTTACGTAAGCTTAAAATTCAGACTAGCAGTGGTTCGGACTGACAGGGTGTACCCGTTCAGACATAAGCTTATCTATGTGTTTGCGTAACTTGGAAGTACTGCGAGGTCTTCATTTAACTGAACACAGATACATGGTCACATGGTCCCTCCTCATGGTCGTTAATTCCATATTAGATGCAGCGATCGCTTCGTGTTCAAGTACGCTAGTGTTAACGCTACCTCAGAGGTAGCTAATAGTATGTGGATTTCAACTGGAAGAGCCATATTTTGGCATCCACAAATGAATGTATGCTTTTGTTAGATGTTGAGGTAAATGATTTTCATAAAATATATTAAATCATTTTCTTCATTAGTGAAACACAAACAAATAAAAATATTATTCTCCGCTTTTGTGAAGAAGAACAGGTACCATTTGAGAGGCGTAATTTACATTGAATTGGTACCGGTAATTAAAACTGGATGCAATAAAAATTGCTGTTGATGGTGTATTATTAGAGACGTCCTTTGCCATTGTATTATCATGATAGGATTAATATAAAAACATTCAATGATGGGAATTCCAATGAGGTAATGTAACGAGAGAGATGGAAAGGGAGTGGGGAAGATAGCGTAATTACCAACAGTGGCAGTCAGTATTGTAGAGATATTAGATCAGGGGTTCTCAATCATATTGCTGCAGGCCACGGAGAGACAATCTCATTTCAAGATTTTTGTGTAAGGGCCAAATACACCTTGTTTTCTGTTTTACTGTACATTTAAAGGGACAGTCAGAGATATGGTGGGGATCATAACCTTTGTTCAGGGTTCTAGCTAGAAGCTTTTAAGTGCCGGGCGGAGCGGTGGAGCCGCACCGCTGACGCTGTAAGCGGCGCCAGAGGTGTCTGAGGGGGATGTGCCCCCTCAGATGTTAGAGATTTTTGAAAAACGACCTCAAATGACGCTATTTGGTGCATCAAAATACATCAATCACCGCAAATGTTCTCTCACGGCCACCGGGCAATGTTTACAAGTGTTGCAGCTTACAATAATACTTTCAGTAAATGTGAATAAAAATCACTGTCAGAATTAATAATTATCGGGTTATAGATTCTTAAAATTGTCAAAACTTACACTCAAAATCGCCATTTAGTTCCACTTTCCAAATCCCGCCATTTCGTCATTTTTCTCTCATTTTTATTTCGTTTAGGGAAACAACGTACATTCTAGAAAAACAACATGCTGTCTCATTGCGCTAAGTTACCTGCTAATCTTTCACACAATCATTCATAGTTGACATGCACGCTAGACTTGTCAAAATCGAGGTTTTCTTGTATTAATGCCTGCGTAAGAGCCTAAGAGGCACGCACAAGCAGCATTGCCATCCCATAATTTTCATCCGGGCCGGTGATTTATTAGACTCAGTCAACAGCTGAGTAAAGCAATGCTAGCATTCTATGAATCTGTATGGTGTGTTAGGGCTACGTGCGTGGAGTCTAGTAGGGGAATCCCGCTACGTCATTAGTTTACGAATAAATTATGATAATTCTGCACAGCAACAGCGATCGTGTTTTCAGTTTTTAGGGAAAACAAATGAAGCAAACCTTGGTATATTTTCACTCATTGTGAGAAATTATGTGAACATTCAATGTGTTATGAAATAAAAAATGTTAGTAATTTATAGTTGTATAATACAATGGGATTGTTATTTTTTTGTTTCAGACTTGTATTACTATTTTAAACATTGTATCAAAGTTCATTTTTGCATGTTTCTGTGAAAGTTAATAAAATAAATTACTACCTACATGAAATGAAAGTGTTAGTGCTTTATATAATATATTATTATTATTGTTGTTTGTTGAGTGTATTAGTACATAATTAACTTTTATCTAGAAAACTTACCTGTATAATCCTGATTCCTGTATTTAGACAAGTGCGACTTTGTATCTCCTCTCTTTCTTCTGTGCCCATAATTTGACAGCTTCAGCATATGGAAATTTTTCTGGAGGGGGTCCGTTAATGTTCAGTCGCAGCAGACAGTCCAGAGTTTCCTCTTTAATCTGTTCCTTGTGCTAGTTTTTACTAACTTCAGTTGGGAAAAATCCCGCTCGCAGTCAGCGGTATGGGGGGAAGTGTTTTGTAAATGTTTGCAAGCTTTTGCATGTTTGGGAACCCCTTAGCTGCTGGGAGTAACAGGGTATCTACAAAGCTGCATTCGCTGGATCCAGGAGGACGAGGAGGCAGTAGAATGTTGATATAATGTTTCATATCTTCAATTTCCGTATTAACCGCTTCCGGATCTAGGCCGAACTGAAGACTTAACATGCTTGCCGATTTCTTCACTTGTGCTTCTTTCTCTGGGTTTGACACGTAGCTTGATTTGTCAGAAAACACAGAAAAGGCGGTCATTACCTCTGTTTCCTGGAACCTATCACTAATGTTTTGCACAAGTTTTGCTATGTATGGCTTCTTTATACTTCTGTCAAAGGTCAGTAACTCGGCTTCCAATTCTGTATCTGTCATGTCAATCTTGATGCCCTTGCTTTTCAAATTGCCTATCATTTCTTTGAATGTTTCATTGTACGATGGTTTCTCCATCTTGCTTTCCAGTGCCTTCAGCGTTGCTTCTTGATTTGATGATATCTGCACAAAGTCTACTGATTGTGTCTGGAATAAGCAACTAAGTCTGTTAATTGTGGGTAGAACATCACACAGTAGCAGCAAAATGGCTATAAAATTGGGTTTTCTCATCATATGGTACAGACCAGTAGCGATGATATCCCTCTTTCTTCACTCTCTCTCTAGGCTTATCAGGACGCTTAGGGATTATTTTTTTAATCCCAGTACACATTTTCCTAATGCTAGCCATCTGGTAGGACTTGGATTCTGAACTTTCCCTGTTGCAGTATCGCCATCTACCTCCAAAGTTTCAGTGAGAAGTTGCTGTACAGCAGTCAGTCCAGAAGTTCTGACAGCACTCCGTGAATAAAATTCGTGGAGTTTGCTTAAGTTTTTCTTAAATCTTACAATAGCAGGAAAAGTGTTACCAGATTTGGAGGCTGCCAGATTAAGTTTGTGGGCCGCACAATGTTGCCCTACAGCTTTCACAATCTTGTCACGACCACCTTCAGATTGCTTCAAAATCTGAGTATCGATGATTTTTTTGACTGCGCCGTTGTTTTTCCCTACCATGACCGCAGCACCATCAGTTCCGAGTCCAACTAAATTTTCAATTGGTAATTCACTGGACTCTATGTACTTTGTAACAAGATCGTGTATCTTGTCAGCATTTAAAGTTAATGCTAGTTCAGTGTTCGCATCAGCAATTTCCCCATATTCATCTCGGAGGTTGTCAACATCAACAGCCAGACAATCTAGGATTTTCATGAACTTTGCGACTACTTGGCCATTTTCATCAACATATCGAGCACGGATGACCATCTGTTCAATTGTAGCAACATCTGTAGTTTCATCAAACATGAGCGAGTAATATTCAACTTTACGCAAGTCTTTCAGAATGTCATTCTCAACTACTTCACTAAGGCAGACCAGAAATTCATGTATGGAGGTTTCAGATGTGTATGTGGCATTATCTCCCCTGTAAATTTTACCTTTAATGTCAAGTCCAAGCTGAGTCAAAAGATCAAGCAACTTTTCAAAGTTTGTTGTATGGGCAATGTTATTTTTGGCTAAGAAGTAAAGGCACTGGAAGGCTTTCACCATGCTGTTTTTGCTGATTTCCTTTGGTTTCGTTAACATGTCACCCACATGTTGAGAGATCTCACGCTCAAGCTGAAGGCCAACAGAGTCCTTGTGTGAAAGTGTTTTTTCGTGATCAATGATACTGTCTAACCGAACTCGAGTGCATCCAGTTTTATTCCATTTGTCACGTCCGAATGGCAACTTGTTGAAATCTTGGCAATATTTGCAGAACATGGACTGCGAGGCACTGTCATAGATTAACCAAGGGCGCCCAGTTTTCCATTTGGAATCAAATTTAGATGCATGCTTTTGTTTCTTAGCCACGTTAGCTGCTGAATCACTGAGGGAATTTGCCGATGATGAACACGGCTGAACATCGCCAGACAAGCTGCTAGCACTAGCACTATCCACACTCGCGTTGCTGGGCCCTGCAGCTGTGGAAATGTCACTTGGTTCGGCAGGATTGCTCCTTTCCTCACTCCTTTTCCGCTTTCCCCAAAGAAATCTTCAAGTTTACGTTGTTGTGCCATGATAAAATCCTCAAATTTCGCGGCAGAATTTAAAATCCAGTTTCAAAGCCCACTGTTATCGCTCGAGTAAGTGCAAACAATAATTGTCAAAAATGTCAATGTCCCGGGGTCAAAACGTGCGCGCTTGCAACGTGCTTTAGTTAACCTTTTACAAAATCATTATTGTAAGCTTAACATGACCCGATATTTTGCCGCGAGCATGTGTTGCCATGGGGAGGCTAGAGGTTACGATATCCCATAATTTCAATCCGGGCTCCTAACAATACGAGCTAGACGTTCTCAAAGCTTCGTGATGGGATGGAGGTTTTATGATGTGATGGCTACGAATGCGTAACAGGTCAGGTTAAATAAATAAAAATAAATAAAAATAGGGGATTCCCTGCTACGTCATTTCACATCCGGGCTCGTAACAATGCGAGCTATACTTTCAATCGCAATCAGCGGCTGATTTGTACGAAGAAAATGAGAAATATCTGTCTGATTTCTTTAATTATTTGTTTAAGATTTGCAAAATGGTGCAAAACTTCGACTTTGTAAGTTGAAATACGATCGAATTGGTACATTTTCAGCCTAATTTAAGTTCATGTTGCATAAAATTTGTGCCGGGCGGCAGACCCAATTTGAACAATCGAGCTGGGCGGAAAATTGCTGTACCGGGCGGTACCGCCCGGCGCCGCCCACCGTGGCTAGAACCCTGCCTTTGTTATGCCCTAATGCAAAATAAACCTATGCTGAAAATTTCAGTTGATTCTAACATTTTGTTCTAATTTTATGAGTATAATTTGAATACGGTACAGATTGTCTAGTCATCATGTTGATGGAAAAATGTGGTTGTCTATTGGTTTGTTTGTGTATTTGTTTGTTTGTGTTTATGAATGTTGGGGGGGGGGTGTTTGTGTATGTACTTCATGTTAATATGTGTGTATTTTTATCACAAGTTTGTTTTGTGTTTGTGCACATATGTATGATGTGTGTATTTCTTTGTGTTTCTGATCTATAGGGCCTATGTATTATTATAACCTGTTGATTTTGACCCACTCAAAAAAATCTTTAATTATATACATTTGCCATTAAAAATAATGTGTCTTTCTAATTATTATGCATCCTGATATTGTTAAATCTATATATTATTATTTACCTATTGATGTTGACCCACTTAGCAGACTGTGACAAGCCCTCTCTGAGGAACTGAGAACCAGTTCTAGACTCACTCAAAAGTTTATATTATGTAACCATGAAAATATTAAAATCCAATAAATCTCCATATTGTACAAACTCTGCTAGGTTATGGAAAAACCAAAATGTCAACAAGATCTAGCTAGAAAACACCGGTTGTTTGTCCGCAAGATTGAGCACTCTTCAACTATGCTATATTTGGAATCTAATTGATTGAATGATGAGGACAGGGCAATACACTGTATAATAATTTGATTTTGAAGAAACTCACACCAACTAGCTACTACAATTAAATGTTTACCACGTAATTACACATTTGTGACCTATCACATCAAAACCGGTCACTTGTCGGCTGGCTTTATTCACAGATAACAATGAAGGAAGATGACAAAATATAAAGAAAATAAAAAGAAATTTGAGCTTGTTTACAGGCTAGAACACTTTTTTCTGTATCTGATTTCAACAAGTAAGGTGTTACTTGAAAGCTGCAAAATAGTAGTTTATTCCTGTTTTTAAATCTCTATTTTCATTTCTGAGGACAATTGGTTGGTTTTGATATGATGGGTATATTTAGTACATAATTGTCTGTCTAAGGGGAACTTTGGACTGAACTTATTTTCCTTTTCTTTTTTTGTTTTTACAGTTCTTGACGGAACAAAATGGACGAGATGAAGAGGTGGGTATACAGGTGAAAATTAGAGGTCAAATGTCATACTAATAAGGTCATAGGTTACAATCTTGTGCTTAGAGTTAATTAACCTCAGTTGTCTTTAATTAATAGTGTTTTGTGTAAGCTTACTAAGCTATGTAATGTCAAAGCTCTTAGAATAATTTCATTACTCAAAGCATTGAGCGCCGGGAATTGAGCCATGCATCTCTATCTATACAAGCATTTATAAGCGCTCTACTGCGAACACAGCGCTGTATTTCAGGCAGAGCTGTGCAGTGAAATGAGAGCAGATTACAAACATCGCTGGTTCAGCGATAGAAAGACACATCTCCGCTATTCTAGCTGCTGAGTATTATTGCCTGTTATATGCCAAATTTAGTTATGCACTTGTATAGGGCATGCACTTTGTACATGGAGTGAACTCCTGTATATTGCAGGTAATCATGCATGCAGCAGCTATTAAATGGAGATACGTCTGTCTGCCGCTGAACCAACAAAATTCAAGATATAGCCTACCTCGCATTCCCATTTGCTCCTGTGTGTTTGACCCAATAATCAAAGTTAAATGTTGCAAGAAAAATAATAGAAAGTTGAATTCCATTTACCATGAACAAATTGGAAGCCTGAAGTATTTTCAACATCTCTCGCATGCATGATGTAAATCAAATTGCCCCATAAGTCAATCAATAACGTCAATTTGAAATTACAAAAACAACATCTAGATGTGTTTTGATTGCATTTAATAGTGAATATATTTTAAAGGCCATGATTGTTTGTTTATAATGTCATTGGAAGACGGGCGATGCACAGAATCTTGTTTTGAGTTTGTGGCAAAACATGATCTGTATAAATTTTTTATAGTTGCGTATCCATTTGTAACTCGGGAAATCGTATCATGCACATCATGTAATGAGAGACAGACGCTATAAGGTGACCTTGCACGTGTGTATTTCCTTGAATAATTCACGCTCGACTGAGGTAATATTCACAGGATTATTTGCAGAGGTACTCATCAAGTATGATGATCAATGCTTAAAGCATTATGTAATTCAGAATTGTCCAAACTCAAATCAATTTGAGATAATTTACTATCAAAATAAATTACGGCCGTACTGTCAAATTTTAATTTGCTGTACTTGTGCTAGTGGATGTGATTACAGCACTAGTGACAATTATAATGTATGGTGGGATCAATTAACCACTTGATTTCTATTGGGAATGCTATTACCGCAATACAAATATTACATGTATGCAGGCATGTCCCCGGATCAGGTCAACACGATATTTTATGTCGCTGATAGCGTGTCATGACAGTTTGACACATCAAATTGATGCACTATATCACTGGGTGACACGGCAGTAACTCGCTCCGTGCGTTACGATGACCTGCCTGAATGACACGATTGCCCCGAATGATATTAACATTTGAATTGATGGACTGCGGTGACGGTTTGAGAAAAACACTTGAGAATTGAGCATACATGCGGAGGCTTGTTGTGTGGCATGTATCCATTTCATGTGACAGAAATCACCTTTGAAGTTTACAATTATTTTAAAAAAATGCAACTCATAAATAACTGATCCAATACTAGGCATGTTTGTACTCATTTGGGTGTAATTTTCATGCCAAATATGGGCATTTAAATAGTAAAAATTTAAAAATTTCTGAAAATTAAGAAACAGTGCTGTCAAGAGTGAAAAATACTTAGTAGCCCCCATTATGAATGCACTCTTGACATTGTATGCAAACAAGGTTGCTGAAAGAAGGAAAATATGGTGCAAATGTGGTGCTCAAAATCACAGGATGTAAGAATATATTTCAAATTTATGCTGGGTCTTTGTGGCCAGTGACTTTGCATTTGAAATTATGCAAAACTAACTGAATAAATATGTTAGTTAATTAACTAATCAAATTATGTCAATGGTCCAGTGAAGATTTTGTGGAAAATACATTTAATGCGAAATAAATATAAATAAAACATTTTGGCAGAAGAAAAAAAAAATTATTAAAAATGTTTTTAAAAAATGGGCCCTATAAGTAAATGTAATGTAATTTATTTAAGGAATTTTAACATTTATAAAGGTTTATTCATGGTCATCGTTTTAAATTAATTCTAAATCAAAGCTAGACCAGAATGCTGCAATTTGTAATTGTTTCTAATTCTGAACGGAGATATATAATGTGACAAAATATACCTGGTTCCATCCTAAGTCATTTAGAGACAAGTTCAATACTATGATATTAAATTAAATTCCTCGTTGTATGCCCTAAGGATTACATGAGGAGGCCTGTGTCAATTGTAATTTGCCAATTTTAATCACCCCATTGTAATTAAAATGCTGCTATTCAAATAGCCACCAAGTTAATATCAAAGTCGTTAACGGTAATTTCACGGAGGAATGTAACACATTTTGAAAGGAGCAATTTATTCCTTACAGCTAATTTGTATCATCATCCCTGGTATTATAATATCGTCATGTAAATTGATCATTTCCTCAGTTCAGTTCAATTGCAAAAAGCTAAGATTTTTGATCATTATATATCGCAAGTTCACACTACAATAACACCTTTTTTCATTTCAATTAATTTCATGTGAAACTGTGCATGAAAATTACTCTGTGAACATTTCCATGGTGTGAAAAAATCCCCTTGCATACAGCTGATGTTACAGCCTCACACTGTCAAGCGAGGGAGCTCTTTCAATCTCTGCCTTGATATTATTCTCATTTAACCAAGGTCTTTGATTTAATGTGGGAGATGTAGGCCTATATGATAACCATTTGTATGCTATAATGGCAATAAGTGCAGTACTTCAAATAATTGATAATACTATCATGGAAGGGTGTTGATAAATTTTGCATAAATATGATGTGTCAAAACTTTTAAGTGGCATTTTATTTTATATCTTCTTTAGGTCAATGCTTTTGATTGAACTCCCCTGTTTATGAGAGAGTAAGCCTCAAGCCTGTCAAATTATTCATGAATATCACTTAGCTAGCTTAATTGGTTGTTCTGGAACCGTGGCAAATGTCAAACTCTTTCAGTGGTTAGATGGATTGAAAAATACATTAAGTATCAGCAACAAAATCATTTTTGTTACAAGATCATATAGGGCCTATGTATCTTTTTTTTGGGGGGGGGGGGTATAATTGGTCTACATTTAGTTCTCACAACCAGTATTACATTATCATGCTTCTCAACAGACTTGTATGTAAAGGTAGAACAAAAAAAGCAAAAAAAAACCCTTAAGAAATAACAAAAGTCCTTAGTACAAAGTTTCAGCAACCGTTTCAAGCTCAATTCTGAGTTGGTCATCTTCATATTAAAACAAATAGTAATGACCTGATCTACTAAATCCAGAAATTCAATATTCTAAACTTTACAAAATGAAATCATTTTAATTAGTGGGTTTTTAAATTTTCCCTAACTTGCAAGATTCTTTTAAGTTAAAAACAATACCAAAATAAAAGTAAAACACCTGGAAACACCGAATCACAATTATCATCAATTAAATATTTTTTGTTTGTTATTTCTTCTGTTTGTGCTTTGCAGCAAGCGAGGGAGCTCTTCATTGAGGTCTTCCTACAAACCAACCGATTGGATCACCTAACCACCGTAATGGGGTTACACCCCAGCTACCTTGATGCCTTCCTCAGAACACAAGATTATATGCTTAGAGGAGATGGCCCACTGCCATTTGACTACAGACATTATATTGCCATACTGGTAAGATTTGGGGTGGTTCTCACTTTTTATTCCCATTCCTGATATACCGTAAAGATTTGCCTAATGGCGCGCATGGGCTGCTTTGCCTTGTGGCCAATTTTATGTGCAAATAGAGAGTTCCCTCCTCTGCAAATCCCAACAAGAATTAAGGGTTTGTGCCCTTATTTGCTGCCAGTGGGAATTTTACGGGAAGGCACTTCTAAGGAGCTTAGAATCACAATTTAAAAACAAGTACAATGGGTTAAAATTGGCAAAGCGCTAAAAATTAATCGCAAAAAAAAAGTCACAACACCTTCCCATTATGTGTTGTTTCTGCATCTCGTTAACCAGTCCAAAATTTGAAATTGTTTAAAAATACACATTTAGACTGGTGAATAATGAACTTGTTTGTTGCCATCTTGATATTCAATTCACTTTACTGATCTATTTTGTAAGCTAGCCAAACTCCTGCCTGAATCGCATAACATTTTAATGTCTTGAACATTCACAACATTCGGCTCTAGTAACAGCGCAAACCTGAACCTGTTCCAATACATAGTGTGAAATGTGATTTGAGATGACAGGCTGTCAGTGTACAAGCATTGGGCAATTCCAGTTGAAATCCATACACCCTCATATGGGAGACATGACCTTAATCTTCCACACTGGGGTGTAGATTTCAAATGGAGTCCCCATTGAGGTAACCCCATTTGAAATTCACACTCCCTGTGTGGGAGATTAAGATCAAGTCTTAGGGGGTGTATGGATTTAAACAGGAATAGCCCATTCAAGATTGTGATGTAAAATCCATCAAAATAATGTGCAGATAATCATGCTACACAACACTAAAGTGGATTTTGTTTCTGATGGACATGAACACCCCTTGGAAAATGGGTACCTCTTGGAAAATCATTGCAATTTATCAAAAGGGGCAATTCTTACCCACCCCCCCCTACACCTTCTTTTAGAGATTTAATATTCTTCTATGCTCCAGTCCACTTTTGCACATAAAGTAATATGCAATATATTAAGTCTCTGCAAATCTTAGTGAATTGGTTAATTTTTACGAGGGGTAGTGTCATCCGTCCATCCGAATACAAAACAACAACAACAGGATGAAAGTTGATGCTAGCAGAATGAATTGCCAACCTCTAGGTATAGCTATGGCAAAGGTTGTAAATTCCAACACCTTTTGACTCATGAAAATTTAATAAGCCAGCAAGTGGCAAACCATGCTATACAGGGTGTTTGTTTTCTTTAAGTGCAGAAATAATCAAAATGAAAAAGGCCTGTTTTGATATAAAATATAAACAAGCTTGTGGGGGCTTATTTCACATGTTTATGCCTCCAACACAGGGCATACTATTTTAGACATGTCCTCCTGAACACTCGGTACTTCCGTCTGACTGTCCATTTGTCCAGTGACATAAATTTTAGGTTTGGGGTTTGCTAGGGTTTAAATGTTTATCAAATATAGGGGCTTCTTGCAAGATCAGTACATTTTGTATTGATGGAATTTCCTACATAAAATAACTACTGGAATAGGAGGTGGTTTTGGAACATAAAATAATGAGAACTGAAATTATTTCTGCTGAAAGAGGTTTCTTCTTCAGGTACCTCTAACTGTTAACATATTTATCTTCTTTGTACACATGAACACAGGATAAGATACAACCACAGATATTGGAATGTGTCTGTGATACAACATACAACACTGAATACTTTTATTGGAAAAAAGCTTGATGCATTGGCCTCCGCACCTGCAATTCTATTCTCAGTTTCAGGTCTATCATAAATTAGCACACTTACTATTATAACTTACCAAGCAGCAAGCTTACATTAGATTTAAAGGGACATTCGCAATACTCAAGGTCACAAGAATGTCTGCTTTGATCGATGTATGAATTGATTATACAAAAAATATATTACTTAGAATTGAAGGTTTTAGGTGATTCAGCCTTTCACCTTCTCTCTGAATTATTAGAAATAGAATGCCAATACAACAGCTCATTTGGGACAAACCGTGGTTGTGGAAATGCCCCTTTAGATAGCATGGCATTTCAAAATGACAGTGCGCAAACCTCATTAAAACATCACAAACGCGTAGGATTTCTTTAAATTAGCACAAGGAAGGCACACTATTTGAATATTGATCTTCAAGGCGAGCTATGTCCCGATATCAGACAAGAATTGACACAAGTTGGCTGCTAAACCGGAAAGCTGATGTGCACAAGAATGGAATTAAATCGTCGATTCGCGTGCGTAATCTGCTTATAATGGCAGCTTTATTACATTAACAGTTTTACACTTCGTATAGCCTAGAAACGTAACCTATGTCTGGTTTCAATAAAGGAGTGAAAAAAAAAATCTCAAAAATCAATTTTGCATTAGTCCACTGTTTGTCTAAATGATAATGTTGATGGTGAGTTTTAAAAAACAAAATAATGGTGAGAGTTAATAGAATTCATGTGAAGGGATCTATCATCTTTTACAATTGTTAATTGTTGGTTCTTACAATTTTGTTGAGGCTTGTGTATAATAGGCTGTTCTATTCAAAATCCACACACCCCCTGAGGAAATATTTACTGCATCTCAGTTCCAGTTGCATCTGATACTCAATCCAAGTGGAAAATTGCAAGTTTGAAATTGATCAAATCCAGTTGAATGTTGCATAATTTACAATTTTGTTTAGAATTTCTTCAAAATCTTCCACTTTGGGAACAGGGGGCCAGGGGGAGGGTGGTTTTCAAAAGGAACAGCCTATTTGATGATAAAAAAATGAGGAGAGCTCCCACACACACAATTGAGAAACTTCACCTGCCCATGTTTATTATGAAACTATAATTTCAAATTTCTAAGCACAAAAATTCATTCTGCCCGAAGGATAATTGTCAGTTAGAATTTCATTTAGAAGGGGGAAAGAGACATTATAGGCAATAAAGAGCAACATTCAGAGAATAACAAATTATGTTTCATCAACATTATTAGTCTGCATACCTATTCATATAAATATATCGATAATAGACCAGTATCCATGGTAATGAGGTAGATGAAAGTAGATTGAACTTTAAACATTATGGCTAATGAAAAGAGCAGTCCAACCAACCAGTAATGAACTGGATTCTGTTACCAGGTATTGATATTCTCACAAGATAACCAGGGCCAAAATTAAATAAAGTCATGTTTCCGGTAACCCGTCTGTCCCTTTATTTTGGTGCTGCAAAAAATTTTTTATGCCACTTGAGGAAATTTTTTTTAAAATTTTGATAGTCATATGTGTCAAAATTCTGATGTGAAGTTGTTGGAAATCACTGTTACTGTCGCTCTGTGCTGAGATTTGACTTGGGTCCTGATGGGACCGGGGGTACTCAAGTTTGGTTTTGGTAGGGACGTGCCGCTGAGATTTTGGAAGTAGACCCATAAATATACCAATTTTTCAAGAAATTTGGACCCATTGATATACCAAAAGTCAAAATTTTCGGCCGAATTTACCCAAAATTGTCTTAGTTTTTACAAATTTTCCCAAAATAGATTAAGGAAAAATTGGGCTGTTTTCCTAAAAAATTGAGAGAATTTTGAAAAAGGACCCATTCATATACCAAAATAGGCTTTGAAAAAGGGTCATTGATATACCAGAAGGCTGAAAATGCTACCCATGTTTAAATCACGTCCCGTATGGTCATTTGTACTGAGTACCCCTCCCGGGGATGGGACCAGGCTTACCAAAATGCTCAAGCCAAGCTAAAAGGCAATTTTTGCTGGCCTACAAGGAAAAGAAGGCCACTCACGACAGAAATTCAAAAGGAATTTATATTCGAGTTATATAAAACAAATATTGAATGTTTTCGTTCGTACAATGGAAAAAATATTTTCATTCTTTGAGATATGAATTGTTCCATTCAACTCTGCACAGCATTGTTGAATGGAGCAGTCCATATTTCACATTGTGAAAATATTCTTGCCATTATACTCGTAAACATTCAATATTTGTATATTAATGTTCCTAAACAAACCAATTACATATCAAAAATAAGTATCAGTAGACAGTAGACAATGTCATATTCTTGGAATATTGCCTACATGTATATAATTTGACAAGTTAATTGAGTCTTTTATAGTCTATAAATATGGATGTAGACATTAAAATGGTCAATTATAAATGGTTTACAATAGTTATAGCATTGCTTAAAGCCTAGGGAGCTTGGGACTTGAAGGTAGAGAAATATCTTTATTATTCATATCTCCTGTCATATCCAACTGAAAATTTATCAACATTTAAAAAATATTAATAATTCAAATTGAAATGCTCACTTATTACATTATTATATTTTGAATTGTAAATTAATATTTTTACTATTTGCATAATGCATATAATGGTCTTTATGTAGATATACATATAAATCATCTGCTGTACCATTAATTTATTCACCTTTTCGGTAAATCCCATAAGCCTTTGCGAGTACACCTGAGAATTCGTCATATGACGTCACGCCGACTTGCAATGCGCAGTAACGATGTTCGATAAACGATTTACGCATCGGCGCAGATCGGCGTGACGTCAAATGACGAGGTCTCGGGTGTACTCGCAAAGGCTTATGGGATTTACCGAAAAGGTGAATTGCGTTTTAAAATGTCTCGTTTAAATATGGGGCCCTCTATGATATGGAATCAAGATTGTTGTGATGATATACCTCCCTATATAAGGTAGAAAACACCATATAAAAAAAAATCAGACATCCAACTTGAATAAATTATATATTTTCCTCTTTATTTTTTTGCAGGCGTCTGCTCGTAATAGCTGTGGCTACATAGTGAGGCTACAGGAGAGCGAGTTTCTCCTGCAAGGCGGTGACCCTGAGTGGTTACAGGGGATCACACATACACCACTCAAGCTACAGAATCTCTACGATCTTGTCAAGTTTGTGGCTCATCAACCGTGGTTAATAACGAAAGACCACATAGAGGTTAGTATTCAGTATCAAGTTTGGATGTTAAATGTTTTAAGAGAATTTAGTGGATATATGTGGTGTGATCCACAGCAGCTGAAAGGAGTATCCCATCATGCATTGCAATATCCATAGCAAATGTATACAAAATATAAACAAGAGCCGCTTTATAGATATTGAGAGCTATGGATAGTTTAACAATACTACAGGGGTCATACTTCTTCAAACAAAAGTCTAAGCTCCCTTGATTTAAGCAAGTAATTGAAAGTGAGGGATTTTGTGTACATTTTCTATGACACACTTAGTTCTATTATGGTACCGCAAAGCATAATGGGATACTCCCTTTTGCTGCTGTCGGTGTGATCAAGCAAAATCAGTCTGAAGTCGGTCATATACAATTTTCAGTTAATCCTACTTCCGACTGATTTTGCTTGATCACACCACATATCCATTGGGATGTATGATTCAAATGTTTTTCAATAACATCTAATCTATGTGTTGGTTGATTTTGCATAGTGTGGATGTGAGGTGAATGGTGATATACTCTTCAGGAACTTAGGACCATTTGCATGATCTGGCTTCAAAATAATCATCCCTAGCCAATTCCATTTGAAAACCATACTCCCCCTGTGGAGGACTTTTCTTTAATCTTCTACAGGGGTATGACAGATTCAAATAGAACAGCCCATTCATTGCATATCCATCATATCACTATGCTCCATATCGCTAATGGTTTGCTTTTTACCAAGGACAAAGGTAAAACCTATGTATTCGTGGCCCCTGAACATGTTTAAAACAAAACTGCCAACTGGTTACATAGGATATTTTGTTTTAAACATGTTCAGGGGCCAATGACACACAGGAGGTTTTTCCTGCTGAACGACAAAGATTCATTGCATACACTGGATTTTGACAGTACACTTGATTGATTACTTTTTTGTCACAGAAACTTCTCAAGGGTTCCCACAGTTGGGCATTATCAGAACTGGTGCACGCAATCGTAATAGCAGCGCATTTTGCCTCCATCTCGAGTTTCACTTTTGGATGCGGTATCAACCTTGAGGTCGACATGGAGGGCGGACACACACTAAGACCGCCCTCATTCACCGATTCAGCCATCGCCGACGAAGATGGGTTATCAAATAACAATTACTCGGAGGTGGGTTGTCAGAAACACTAAATCTGTATAAGTGATACTTTTTGCGTACATTTATTTTAGTGTTTTTGGAGTGTGAGAGACATTTAAGAATTATCTAATTTTTGGTATTGCCCAATCCTCCCCTATTTCCTAGATATATTATGTTAATCGGTATCTCAGCTTTGATTTGGGTGGGGATTTGCGGCTAGGACTATGAAAAACTACCCAACTTTAAACCAAATTTGACAACAACAAAACAGACCCAAAATTATACAGATTTTTGGAAAATTTTCACGAATTTTGCACCCAGAAAACAGAAAAAAAGCACTTTATTTTTTGGGAAAAACACCCCTTCTTGAACCAAATTTTTATGAAATTGAGGGCCATCAATAACCAAATGAACCCCAAATTTGCAGCACATCACCTGTACCCTCATTTCCTCTAAGAGCCCCCCCCCGGTGTTAATGTTAATTGCACTACGCCAAAATAAAAGCCTCACAAAAATTACCACTTGTACAGAAGCTAATTATAGCTCACACTATTATGTGTAGTGTTGGCTCACAGATGCATCCCACAGACTTAAATGTCACACTATGATTTCAAATAACCTCATCTATCAAGACACAGTTCCTTAACACTAATATGCTACTACATTCATAAAGTGACCTCTGAATATTTTGGGTACAAAAACTCATACTCCCAAATTTGAGGTCAACTTTTGAGCTATCTTTGTGAATGGATGTTTATTGAACTTCACCATAGGAGATGAGATGATTTAGGCTCATAGTGACAGAAATGTCACGGCATGAATAAATATTGGTTCTACCATTCATGTCTGGAATCATTGAGATGACAAGAATACATGCGAGGTACTGAACAGGGTTGTAGCTACGCTGAGTTGTGGCGGGCGGACCCGCCTGGCACTCTTAATTTCCACCCGGCACTTAAGTTAATTTTGAGCCCAAATACCCAGCACTCCAATCTCAACTGTTTCAAAATCAATGAACAATCAGTATGAAAATTAGCAATTCTTATCAAAATTTCAATTTTGTTACCATTTCAGCCGGCACTAAAATTTTCCTAGCTATAACCCTGGTACTGAACCACAATGTCTACAAGCGTAGCACTAGGTTTTAAAACCAGGGGTTCTAAAAACCCCTGAACCCCCAGAAAAGCCCAAATATGGCGTCACAAACCAAAAACCAGGGGGAGTACAAATTTGAGTTTAGTGTACTTTTATGTGTTGAGGAAACTCCTTGCTTCGTTATGACTTGAAAATTGGTTAAATGATGATTTTCTCTGATATACTAAGTGCAATTGAGCAGTAGAAATTGGGAAATTCCTTGGTGAGGTATAAATTACAAAGATCCTGAAGTTGCAAGTGGAGTTGATCGCCACAATGCAATCTGCTAAGCTGTGTTGTTATTTACAATGCATTATATACATTTAGAGTTTCTTCCTAATTTTAATTTGTTTAATGTGTTGGTAACCCATATTCCTCTAATAAAATTGGAATAAAAATATACAAGTTTTGTGATTGGGCTGTTCCAGTTGAAATTCATACACCCCGTATGGATGACATGTATGATCTTATTCCCCCACACAGGGAGTGTATATTTCAGATGGAGTCAATCCATTCAGGTAACCCAATTTGAAATTAACACTCCTTCTGTGGAAGATTAAGGTCATGATGTCTTCCATAGAAGTGTATGCATTTATTGGAAGAGCCCATTTTGCAGATTAACTTACTCTACATGGAATAAAAACTTTAGGAAAGTATAAATTGAAAATATATAGAGTCTGTGTTACCTAGTAGTGTATGCATGCATACCTCATACGCAGCTTGTTGTAACATGTTTGTTTCCCCGCATCAATGTTCTAATTTGATACAGGAGATGCTATCGGGCAATGTGGAGACTATCATGAAACGCATGAAGGAGCTCTCGGAAGCCGAGGAACCGGAGGACTCGCAAGAGGAGAAGATGAAGAAGTTTGAGAGCGTGGGGAAACAGAACGTTGAATGTAGGTGGTGGTTTTTTTTTGTATTTTTTTAGTGATGACGAGTTTTTTCATCACTGATTCACTGTGGTTTGATCATGCAAATGGAGGGCATACCTTGGGGATACTGTAACAATTTTTGCGCTACTTTTTTTGTGTTTTAAGCAGCTACAGCTATTCAGCTAATCACATGAAAATTTCAAATTTTAGGTAGTAACCAATTTTCAGATGCACCAAACCATAAGATAATGGAATTTAAAATTAATTGGGAGTATTTAGTTTTGTTGGGCATTTTATCAACAGTTCAATAATTACCAGATCTCTGGAACTAAATAAATAGTATCCCATTTTGAACGATTTTCAGTGAAAAAAATAACCTTAAAAAAGTACTATTTGGGGGTTTGGTAGAAATAAAAGTTGATTTTCATGCTCTGCAGGGTTGACTTGTTCGATCTCATCACTTATTTTGTTGAATTTTTCATGACCATTTGGTGTCTGATACTGATTGCTTAGGCTTGCTGAAAGTCAGGTGCTATATAAACTGAAAAGCATGAAATGTTTGTATGCACTAAAGTTTGCAAGTTTCGTGAATGCATTTGATTCGTGAAATTGTAATGCACACAAATATTTGTTCATCCTATAGACCTTTAAGGAAATACATATTCACAAAAATTTTATATCGCAGAAACATGGGTCTTCTCCAAGACGCAAATTTTTAATGCCGCAAAAATATCTTGCTTTAACATGTAGAAGCAAGTAGGAACACAAAGTGACTGTATGGGATGCATGCACTGCCAACTTGCAAAAAAAAAAAAAAATTCAGTATAGCAACTGATCAACATCTTAGACTTGGTGAAAGTTGTTGTTGACCGAAACCAGGGGAAAAATGACGCCTTGGTTCCCCTCAAAATGTGTAACTTGTAGCATGCAATTGCCTTGGTGTCCTAGCAGGCCTTAGCAGGATTGCCTGGCTCACCCCGCAAATGCCAAAATGAACTTTTTTTCCCTGCGAAACTTTTGGTTGAGTACTCTATATAAATGATCACATATGGCCTATTCCAATTGAAATCCATACACCCCATAGATAGAAGGCATGACCTCAATCTCCCACACAAGAAGTGTGAATTTCAAATGGGGAACCTTACCTGAATGGGTTACTCATTTTGAAATCTACAGCCCCTGTGTGGAAGATTAAAACTGTGTTTTCCATATGGGTTGATAGATTTCATTTGGAATAACCCAAACCTAAGCTGCTGTTCACAAATCTGCTGTGTCCAAAAACTAAAATGCAAGTTTCCAGTGGTTGGTCAATTTTAACTCCTATTTTGAACATTTTTTCAAGCAACATGAAAGCATGTTATATTGACCCACACTAAATGTTTATAAAGCACCTGTCATTTATGTAGGATTCACCTATTACAGGCTTCACATGCTGGTAATAATACCATCCAATTTCATGTACCACCTTGAAAATAAGCTCTGCCAAACCACTTACTGGTATATATTTGTTTCCACTGCAATCCATTAATGCCATTAAGAGAGTCCTACATGCTGGACATTTTTATTCTATTTATAAACCTTTAATCATTCCAAAGCGTGGCACAAACCAGTTGGGTTAGGGGTTCTTAGGCAGGTAATGCAGACTGGGGGATCACAGTATGTTGTAGTTCCACTGCTGTGATAAGCAGAAACCAGTTTTTCTATGTCCAAGTTGTCATTTTCTTGTGTGTAGTTTTGTTTCAGAGAAAATATCTTATCCTTCCCAGAATCCTTTGCAACATGATATATCCCCTCATTTCATCAATTGACACTCCCATTACTTTGTATAGATTCCGTTTGTTTTCATTTTGAGAATAGATTTGCCAAACATGGGTCAGTGGTCAAATACTAAACATTTTGCAAGTTCTGGATGTGCTCTGTTCATTGAGGTACTTTTTGTCACTATCGACCCATGTTGCACTAGATAGAAAATCAGTACAGAAAATTGTAATGGGAGAAATGCATTATGGGAAGTGTGTGATATCTTCTCTGTTTTTGCTCATACTTTGTCGATTGATTTTGAACTACATCACTTGTGTATTGCATTCTTCCGATTTTGAGGTTTGTTACATAGGCCAAATATAATATAATATGTCATGGGTGTTGGGCGCGGGTACTGCCAGGTAGCGTGAAAATGGATGTTCCGCAAAAATCTGCACGTTACATTAATGCTACTCAAGATGATTTCAATCACATTAATTCAATCATTTTTTTTTCAGTACGTTGATGCTTATAGTATAAATTTCCCGAGTCTCTAACATGTAGGACAATATGAGGTTACAATACTCATCTCTGTATGACCTTGTTAAAGTACATATCAATCGTTATAATGGCTGTCTCTTGTCATTGCCAATTTCATCTCTTTATTTATGAAATATTTTTTTAATAACATATCCCATATTGTATGCTTGAGGAACTGTTATCGCATTTTACAATATGTGATAAGAGCATTATGTTTATACTTTGCCAGCTTTCCTGCCCTCGCTGTTTTTTTACGTAGATGATTAGGCTAATGCTAGTGGAGTGTTTGGTCAGGGTTGTGAGCAAGATTAGTTTTTGCATCGTCTATGATCCAGGCATTTATTGCATATCTACAATGTGATTATGTCTATATGTAATGATGGTAGAAGTCATTCACACAGTGATAGGTCATCATGATACCTCACTTTCATTATTGCCTACTTCGGTCAGGTTAGATCAGATGGTGACGTCATAGATTAAAGAGCTACAGATAGCGCATCAACAGGCAAAGTCCCAGAGCCTTTGTATGCACTAAAAATTCTTGCATATTTATGAGGGCCAATTGTTCTATCGACCATGTCTAACAAATCGTGTGCTGTGCGCAAATGTGATATAGCACTGCAAGTTTCATATGGTGCACTCCTTGGAATGATTGGCACTCGTTAAGAGATGTTGCTGGACTTTGCCATTTGGTGAACAGTCTGCAGTTATTATCAGTCTATGGGTGTCACATATCATGGTTATGTAATGACGGTTGCAGTCATTCACACAGTGTTACGTCATCATTATATCATGATCTAGATAGGTTAGAAGTCGCATACATGTGCAAGCTTCCTAATTGATGTAGTCAACACAGATCAAGGGTTGTGCGTGCCTGATCGTATTTCATCCCCTGGTCCAGTTACAGTTCAATGAACCAAACATGATAGGACTTATGTGCTTGATTTGCTTGATAATGAGCAGGACATGAGGATCTCAAGCATGCATGCATGCATGCTCATCCCTCAGTACACAGTTGTCTAACTCTGATATGTTTGCACAGTCATAAGAATGAGCTTTGAATGGGTTGGGTACAAAAACTCATACTCCTCAGCTACAGTTTCTGTCAAAGAAAATCCACACTTGTTTAGAGTCAGAGAGCGTGTACAGCGTAAACACGGATGTGGGGTTCTGATTGGCTGATTTAATTGTCTGACGATCATAACAACAGACATGGTAATCTGATTGGCTGATTACGCGTCTAAATGTTGGTCAGCGCAAGTTCTGTGTATGTCGCTCATTAACAGGGTGCTCGCGTCAATCTGAGCAAGGGACTGCTTGTCTTCTCTAAAACCGAGTGTAGAGGTCATATTTTGAGTTGTGATCATGGAGTTTGAACCCAAAGTCCCTAACCACAAAAAATGGCTACTGGTTGGTGATTTAGTGCTTGGCACATGAGGGGTCTCCGATTTCTGAGTTTCAAATGTTGGCAGGTATGTTGTTGGTGACGCTCTGCTAAAACAATTGGACTAGTAAGGCAAAAAGTTGATTAGTGCATACAATTGTTGCACATTTCTGCTAATGATCGAGCATGTAAAACTGGAATTGAGATTCCAATGAGTTGAGCAACTAAAACTGCACACCACCTGGTTGATATGTACTATTAAAATTGTTGAGATTGCTGGAATTTATTATGACAGCAATTTTATTGAGCTCATAATTGTCAGCATAGATTTCCATAATACATGGTATCGTCCTTTCATGCAATTTTGATATCATGCTGTCTATCATGTGATACCATTAAGTACTATTCTGATAGGGCTCAGGGATGCAAGTTTTCCTGCTTTTGCAGGAATTCCTGCTTTTATTAAGTCCAAATTCCCACACTTTTCTTTATTTTCAGCCCGTTTTTGAGGCTTTTGGCCCTGATTCACGCACTTTTCAGGCTTTTTTCCTTCAAGTCAGCTTGCATCCCTGTAGGGCTATTCCAGTTGAAATCCATACCCCTCTGGAAAACTTGACTTAAATCTCCCACACAGAGTATGAACTTCAAATCGGGTTACCTGAATGGCTCCATTTGAAATTCACACTCCCTGTGTGGGAGATTAAGGTCATGTCTTCCATAGCATAGGGGTGTAAAGATTTCTAATGGAATAGTCCATTTAAGGTATGGACGAAGCAAAAAAAATCGCTTAAAAAAAGATTTTGAGATACCACCTACAGAAGTGCTGATTTTTTTATGTATTTTATTGTTTTAGACAGTATGAAAATCATCATAATTATCTTGGGAATTGAAATCCAATTTCTTGGGATTTTTTTGCATATTGCAGCTTTTGTAACAAGTCAAGGTATATAATGAAAAAAAATCTGAAATTGATTTTGATATACAAGTACCTTATTTTGGTACCTTATGCCATCATCACCAGTAAACTGTAATTAAGACTCTCGGAGTGTAGCTACCATCAAACTGTCAGCAGTATGAATGGTGGGCAGAGAGAACGCAGCTGTATAAATTGATTGCAGTGATTACACACGACACATTAGAAAACCAAACCCCGGGAAATAATGAGACGTTAGGCTGGCGTGTTGTAGACGGAAGATTGTCGTAGAGGGCTCTTTTTCAACTGTGGATGGTTAGACACAAAAGCCACACCTTAACCAGGGTTCCCAGCCACTCAGGAAAAACAGACAGGGGAAATACAAAAGATTTTGAGAAAATAGCCAAAATTAGGAAAAATTCAGGGAATTTTGATCGGCCAAAGGGGAAATTATTTTTGTCATTTTGGGATACAGGTGTCTTGCATTCAACAAAAGATTCCAACAACTAAAAATAAAAATGAGTTCATATTTCATACTTTTGGAAAGAATCCCCCCTTCTCAGTCTGTAAGGTACTCATTTCAAACAGTCCACACCCTGGTAAAGTGGAAATGTTTTGGAAGTTTGGAAATATGTGGGGGAAATATCAGGGAAAACTTGTTGTTTTTGTGAAGTTCTGGGAATCCTGTAATAATACAACCCAAAGCCAAACCAAGGGCATTAAGAAAATAGGTATAATCATTAATCAGTGTGACTAGGCATTTTCTAGATTCTCTTCTAATAAAGATACAATAACATCTGTGGATATTAGATGTGAAAAACAGACATTTTGAAACATTAGGAACTGGTATAATAAATGCAACTAAGCTTTTTTGCAAACAAGACAATGATAGAGGGCTTCTCTTCAACTACAGTAGCACCTGCAGATATTAGACACGAGAACCACACCTTAACACATCTCAGCCTATTAAAAGCAGTTCTACGGTCAATAACAAGTAGACATGCATTCCATTAACTAACATATAGCTATTCCATGTGTGACATATGGAATTCTCGATTATAATTATTAGTTGCAGGAAACATTAGTAGGTAATCAGAACATTTTACACATTTTGAAAGTTGTTGAATATTATGTAGACGCAGGTGCAAATCAGTGCTGTTCCATCTAATACTTCGCACCTCATCTAAGGTAAGGTATTGGAACATTGGTGTATCCATAGTTGAACACATAGTCATAGATGCCAATTAAGGCTATTCCATATAATGTACCACAACCCTACCAGACAGGAGTAGCACTAGGATCTCCAACATGCCCATCTGCAGGGGGCACAGTTCCTTAACCCCAATAGATGTCTATATTCATTGAATGACATTTCCATGTGCTGGGCACAAAAACTCACCCTCCACAACTGTGAGGTCAACTATGAGCTGTGATTGTGTAATGGGGTGTCAGTGAACTAAGCAACTGGGATTGTGGCTGATATAGCGTAGGCAATCTGAGCATTTCTGTGTGGTTAATAACATACATTAAACCACCTCCCCCCTTGAGCATTTTGTTGTTTGCATAGCACATCCCTTCCCATTAACCTAGAAGTAGTCGGCAACAACACATTACATTTCCAAGATAGCTAAGCCCCATCCAATATATACCAGATTTGGCTGTGCAATCACCTAAGACTTCCCATGTTAAATTATAACTAAATATCTCAAGGGGGCATGCACGCTTATATTTTCACGGGGTTAATATTGTCTTAGATTACCCTCAATTCCCAGGCTGTATTGATGTTACTGGGACCTATCCCCAGCGACACAACGAACGCCATAATCACTACAGATACTGTAGCTTTCATGGTTCCACATCGAAATGACATTTTTATATTTCACAGCTGGCATAAAGTTGCACATTTGCAGACAGTGAGATCATATTAGGTGCTGTCTAATATCAATTGAATTGTTCACAATATTTGAACATGAAAAGAACATCCAAGTTTTGTTGCTACACTTGTGGTTGTCTTGGTATTATCTTTAAAACGGAATTTTGTAACTTTGTGCGACAATGGCTGAAAATCTGTCCATGCTTTCGTATTTCATAGCATTTACAACCTTCTTGCAGTCTTCTTAAAGGCCCTTTCAGTGATCCCAGCGAAAGTACAAAAAAAATTAAAAATTGTTTATAAATTGTCTAAAAGTGAAGGATAAGTCATTAAAATTGTCATTAAGTATATTTGAATGAAAAAAAAAATTTGCAAAAGATGAGGTAAAAGCAGTATTGACAAAGTCGAGGTCCCATTCAAATACGTGTAGCTAATTTATACACTGTCAGTATATAAATTACAGATTTGTGTAAATTTCCTTATTTTGTCTCAAATACACAGCTTTTCAGCTGAACCACTAGCAAGCTATGTTAGCACATCTATGACAATGACAATGGTACCAAAATCTGTTGATGATTTTTTCGATCGTCTGGATGAGCAAATCTGTGAATGGGCCTTTAATGTCATCTCCTAAAACAAAACAGGACTTTGTACATTCCCTTGCTTTTACCCAGTTCCTGTAAACTGAACGGCATGCAACACTTCAAAACTCACTTTACTGTTACACTATTCCATGCATTAACCCATTTGAAATATGACATTTAAATTGAGATGAGATATGGTTTGATATTCATCTCTGGTACAGTACACATTACCAAGGAATCAATCTTGATGTCTGGGTTTCTCCTGCATACATAATCTTACATGATATGATTTCTAATGTGTACCCAAGTTTGTTTATTGATTTTTGTATGGAAATATTGTTGATTGTGCTGCAAGGAGGCCTTGAATTAGAGCACAATGCTAATAGCAACGTTTTGAAATAGGTAGAGCTAAAAATATGCAAAGCATTTAGCTTTAATATCAAAAGTACTTGCGGTTTGATTTTTCTTGTCTCAACCCCTCTTTCCCAAAAGTGATCTCTAATAATAGACTGTTATAAGTCACAGCTATGTATTAACCCCATGATAACTTCTTGCTGATTGGCCAAAAAGAAGTTTTCATTATCAATTGGCCCAATCAGCAACATTGTTAGAATAATTTCACCACACAAAGCAAAGCTCCATTCTGATTGGTGATAAAAGTAAAAATATCATGTAATTGACCAATCAGAGGCAATGTTAGATTGGCAGGTAGTGCTCAGGGGGTTAAAGTTCTTCTCAATGTTAATATGCATACTAATCAGCTCATTTGCATATTTTTATATCCTATGCAGTGGTGTCTCAGACTGCTATAAGTCACATTCAACGCTATGTATTAAAATTCTTCTTTTCAATGTTAATTTGCATACTAATCAGCTCATTTGCATATTTTTATATCCTATACAGTGGTGTCCCCCTCTATTGAAGAGCAGAATAGGTTGCAAGCAGACCTATCACATTACCTTATAGAACCAGACTTCAAGTATAAGGACTTTGCCAAGAGAGGCGAAACAACACAAATACCCACCTTTAGAGCACAGGTATGTGGCAAAGACTAGTCTAGAGCTATTATTATAGGCCTTATGCATGTGTGTGCATAGCAGATCCAATAGCCTTTTCCGCAGGAAGGTATGCTGGAGAATAATATTATACCTATGTTACAGGTGTCGATTCCCTTAGGCTTGATAAACATGGTTGAAAACAAGTCTTGTTTTGAGGCCCCTTCCCATGACTTGGCTGTTTTACAGTAGCCTTGATGAAGCTTTTCACTAACATATATGTGTATGACTATGCCACAGATCCGTACACAAAGCAGGGGTGTGTTCTTCAGGATTTTTCCTTATTTCAGGATTTTTTTGTGGCCAAAATGTATGCAGTTATATTGATTTGCAGCCTGTTTAAGGGTATTTTAGCCCAATTTCACCCTGTTTTTCAGGATTTTCTGCTACTTTCAGGATATTTCACAAGCTTTGAATTACATCCCTGCTGTCAAAGCTATACTATGATCATTACTAAATAGGCAAGAATTGTGAAGCTTTTTGTTACTCTGTTTGTTAAAGTAATCCTTCTCTACATTTTATGCCACATCCGTGCTTCTTGTTCAAAGTTTTGGTTAAGAATTAAGAAATAGATTGAACATTATACTTACATGCTTATTATTCTTAATTTCCCATGGTTAAAAGCTTTGTAAAAACATCATGTTTTGGACTGATTCTGTTGGTGTGTCAACGATTAATATGCATTCACTTCTCAACAGAAAAGTTTAAAAAGTAAAGTGTACGGTATCAACAAAGAAAACAGATCTTCTCGCAGAGGAAGTAAACATGCATTTCAAATTACTGGTGGGGAAAGCCCCTAGATTCCCATAAACAAAGCAGATTATATGCTTGTTTATTGCATGCCAGATTAAGTCGGAAGTTTTCAATGTATAATTGGAGGAGTATTAACATATTAACTGTAATCAATCTTGTATAGAGGGCAAAGGGGAAATCAAGATCTCCCATCCCCCCCACCCAAAAGACTATATATACCAGGTCTTGCCATTTGAGGCGAGCGATCGCTCTCGCTCACCACCAAACTCAGTTTCTAGTGAGCGATTTCCACTCGCCATAGACACTAAATATCGCTGCAAATCGGCCACGAATCGGCAATTCAGCATTTAATCGAGTCTGTGCCCCCCTACAAGCGGAGAAAGTCACACATTTTTAGTGCGCTTCGTGCACATTTCAACATAAATACTGTATTGAGACCGAAACTCTAATTGATTATACCCAAATAAGTGGTATTTGTGAAAATTCAACCACTCGCTTAGCATCATGCTAGCAAGTGATTAACCACTCGCCTTTATAATCTAAATTGCAAGGCCTGATATACTTGGCCGTACACTCTTTGTTTTAGATAATGTGTTCACAACGTTTTCCATTATTTTTTCCCACTACAGGATTATTCCTGGGAAGACCACGGTTTCTCATTAATCAACAGGTATTACGCAGACGTCGCGCCGCTATTAGACGACAAGTTTAGGTTAGCGTACAACTTGACGTACAACACGTAAGTACAAATTCCGATTTCATCTCGCGATGCATAGCGCAAAGGCACCTGGAGGATTGATGGGATATGCCATCATGATATCAATGCTGTGTGGAAATTGGCTATTCCAGTTGAAATCCATATACCCCCTATGGAAGATATAACCTTAATCTCCCACACAGGGGGTGTAGATTTTAAATGGAGTCGTCCAGGCAGGAACCATATTTGAACACTCACTCTCCATAGGGGGAGTATGGATTTCAACTGGAATAGCCTCATGTATATGCATACACATTCTTGCAGGTGGATGCATTTATATTTGCTTGTATTTTTCAGCAGTTTTAGTGAGAGTTTTGTTTTAAAAATAGCTAATATTAGTTGATTTTTTCTCGTATATGAAATAGACACCCCCTCTTCGGGCCTCGTGCATTAGACGTATCAACATCTCAGTGCGTGTGCATTGTTTTGTACAATTTCACTCCCAACAAGTGATACACACTTATTAACCTAAAATAATCAGAGGAAATGTCTCTAATTCACCTTTTCACCTTTCTACATTGAGTATTTATTAGTTTTTCATTGCATTGAGTAACACACTTAAACATATTTTCTTGAATAGCACCACTCTTCCCAAAACTTACTGTTCATTTGTATTTCTTGCTATTGGAAAATGATTGCTTTCAATGATACCACCTGTCACACTTTATCGACCCAAAGCAAAGTCCTGGAAACAAAAAAATTGATTTCCCCATAAAGATATGCCAAATTTCCAATAATATTTCTTTATTTGGAAACCAAATTTCTCATAATATTTTGTGGTGAACATGCTGGTTGACTTTTTTCTTGTCAATTCATCACAAAGTATTTATTTTCATCATCGATTCTCTCATCCAAACTGAAGTCATTCACTTCACTAAACATAAAATGAATTGTATTTGAGTGCCAGTTAGTCTAGTATTTCACCGGACAAGCTGAAGGCATTTTTGTTCTTCAAACTCTTTCACCTCCCTGCAGCCTTGGCTGTTTCCCTGCTTTTCTTCTTGTCCCTTTACCTCTTGATATTCCAACTTCATTTATCTATACCAAATAAAATGAGTTGTATTTGAAAAGCATTAAGTCTAGCATTGTACTGGATACACTATGGACCACAATGGCCTCATCCCAATGGCATAGTTCAATAGCCTCAATTAAACAATCATAGTGCAAAATCAAAATTTGACCTCAAGTTGCTGAGTATGAGTTTTTGTTCCCAAATTTTCTAAGGTTATTCGATGAATATACAAATGTATTGGGGTTAAAGAACTGTGCCCCTTATAGATGAGCATGTTGTGGATCCTAGTGTTATCTATACTAAATAAAATAAAATAGTCGTTTTTGAATAGCTGTAAGTCTAGCATTGTCCTGGATAAGCAGACAACATTTTGTTCATTCCTTTCAAACTCTTTTCAGTTCCCTGCTGCCTGTGTTTCCCACCCTTTTTCTTGTCCCCATCTCTTGACACGCATCCCACCCACACTCTTCGCCATGTATTGTGTGCTACACAATAAAGAGCAAGTCAGGACCGGTACCGATGATGTTTACCGATGGTGGCTCTATTCAACATCATTTCTACCATTAGGCTATTCTGGTTAAAATCCACACACCCCCTGTGGAAGATTTGACATTAATCTTCCATACATGGAGTGTGAATTTCAAATTGAGTTACCTGAATGGGTGGCTTCATTTGAAATCTACACCCCCTGTGTGGAAGATTAAGGTCATGTCTTCCATAGGGGGTGTATGGGTTTCAACAGGAATGGCCCATTTTGGAGCAGACGACACTGAAGGGGTGACATTTGAAATCTACACCCCCTGTGTGGGAGATTAAGGTCATGTCTTCCACAGGGGGTGTATGGGTTTCAACAGGAATAGCCCATTATCACACCATACCACCTGTCTTTGTTCTATCAATAATTAAAACATGTGATTGTATAAATAGGCCCTATTCATCTCAACATGCAAGTCCATTTACAAAATCCCTTTTATTTATCTTCGTATATCAAATGCCATTTTCAATAAGTCCCTGGTTTACAAAAAATATGATGCGAGATAAAAAAGAAATAATGGTATTCAGCATAGGCTGTAATTATTAAAATTGGCAGAACACCAATATTTGTCAAAAACAGATGTAATAGAATAGTGTAGAATATTTATATTTGGCAATTTAAAATGACTTTACAGTTTTGGCTCTTGATGATTGACTTAACAGTTTTGGCTTGTTATATTTGAGCTCTGCAAGATTTTATTAAGTTTTCAAACATTTCCCTATTTACCTGCAAAAATCTGTGTTGTTAACTCTCCACGCGGGTGTCGATTGCCGAAAACAAGTTTCAAATTTTTATTAAAAATTTCATATTTGTACATTTTCATGGACATATTTGGAATCGGCATGAAAAATGCATTTAAAATGAGCACAGATAAGCCTAGTATTCGTTCATAGGCTCAAGAGATAGCTCTCGATATTTTGAACAAATATTTTAAAATTTGGACTTTTGTGTTGAACTTGAAGCCTATTGCTGGCACGCAGAGCGTTAATAATAGTCTTCTTCAGACTAGATGTTCTTACATTTTGCTCATAGATTAAAGGTAAATTTTCACTTGACAAACCTGCACTCCTGCAGGGTTGGATAAAATGTGAATTTCCCATCAAAAGATGCGATATCCCTTCAATTTGTTGCACATAGGAGGTTTTTCCTGCCCACCGATGATACTCACCCACCTGGATTTATTCAAAACCTCCAGGGTTGTATGGTAATGTTATCCCTCACTGTACTTATATATGGTTCAAGCAAATTCATGGGACAAATCTGAATGGTCAAATTTTGCAAGTTGTATTTGAAGTCTGCATAAATTGTACTTGATTAAATAGAAACATACCTAATATTGGGTCAGTGGTTCTTGATTGGCTCCTGTAATTTTGTTACACAGTAGTTATTGGTTTTTCATTGGTAAAAAGATGTACGCAAAGATCAAACACAAAGTGGTTTTATACCATTGGTGTGAATGCAAAGGGACAGTTACAGCTATGGCTGCTACATGGCGTTTTCAGTTGATATTAATACCAACACAAACCAGGGATAAAAAAAAATGCTAGCAGATTGCAGGCATGATTATTCAAAATCCTGTGGTTGCTAAAAAGTTTCAGCCCAAATCGCGGGTCAGATAATCGAAAAGTCACCCAATTTTTTTCCTAACCATTGGTTCCTATGGGACAGGAACTACCGGAAGTCATGAGGGCCAATGTTGAAAAGTCGCCCAAGTTTTTTCTTAACCATTGGTTTCTTTGGGACAGGAAATTGTCAAAAGTCGCATGGGATAATCTTCAAAAGTCACCCAATTGGGCTACCAAATCGTGGTTTTGGCAACCCTGCTAATGGTTTTAGTGTTGTTGTAAGAATGGGCTTATTCCATTTTAAATCTGCCATACCTGTGTGGAAGATTTTTTTAAGTCTTCGACAGAGGGAGCATGTTTTTCAAATGGAATTGGCTGGGGGAATCATTTTGAAACAACTGGAGTGAGTATTTCAAATGGAAGATACCTAATTGTCTATTCTATTTGAAACACATACTCCCTCTGTGAAAGACTTCGCTTCCCCAGGAGGGATATGGATTTGAAATGGAATGTTCACTTTGCATAAGGCAGCTTTTTATTAAATACAATTAACCACTTCACATATCGGATTCAACACTTCCACAGCTGACTCTACTTGGTTGGCTATTTTAGTTCTGCATGGCTGCCAGCTTAGCATACGATACTGGTACTAAGCCAGCCACACGCTTTTACTGTCTTTTATTATTATTATTATTATTAAGCTGCGTAATTCCGCAACAAATTTAATTAGTGCTTGTCTAGACCGAGAGTAGTTTGCCATCAACTGTAAAATAGTGAGTTAAGAATGTATCAGCACATTCTGGCATTAACTGTCATTAGTAATAGTAATAAACTAATATTATAATATAAGTCAAACTTGTTACATACCATATGTTAAGTATGATTGATACAAGATGCCATTGTTCACGAAGTAGCCAACATTTTCCATTTGATGAAAATATTATTTAGTGTTTTTGACTTGCACTGCTTTTTCTTCTACAATTCTTTAAAAACCGAATGCATATTCATTCATGTCCCATACATAAAATTGTATGCGATGCAGGACATAATCCTCAGAAGATAGAAAAATAACAAAAGCTGGAAGAAATAAATATATTTATCCATAACTTTGTGATCTTAGAAAGTTGACAAAAGGTATAATTGTTTATCTTTCTCATGATCATAGCAGATCAGCTTACCAGGATCAGAGGTTATAATTGTGAATCACATGAGTGAATCTTCACCTCTGCTGTGCATGAGATCGGTGTAATCCGATGCATTCTTGATGCACATGCCCGCTAGGCGTGAGCAAAGTATAGCCCAAACATTGTGCACTCCCTCCCTCACTCCCTCCGCTAGGTATTTGAATAAAACAGTGATTCATAATGGATTAGCTACTACTTGATGTACAAGTAAACAGAAGTAGGTCTGTGTGTGTTAGGTTAACAGCAAGCCTGCTATATTACTCCCATATGTACTACTTTCTAAAAATTGTCCCTAATTGATTAATTGCACAATGTAATCACCTTAGTAACCAATCAAATTGGAGCTCTCAGATCTCTTAGAAAATTAACAACTTCATCCCCTTCAGCCCTACTGACCATTCTTACCTTATCTCTGATTGGGTAATGTATGATATAGCCCTCTATGCAATACCTAGAGAGATTCCATGTTTGGCTTAGCCATCTTCAAGGGTAGGGGAAAACTATAATTATGTTACGATTGTCAGAAAATGGACATGCCTATATTTGACTGTTCATACCATCAATTCAAGATCACAAACCAATTTCAATTGAATTCAGAGAGTGGAGGGTCCAAATCTAAAAACATTTAGTTGACCACCCCATGAAATCTGATTCTGAATGTTCCTTTCAAGCTATAAAATGTATGATTTTCAGGTTTAAAAACAAATTATCCAATTTTATATTAAATCGTACATTATGCCTTTAAGTGTTAAGTGGCAGCAAAATATATACACGATAATTGTTGCTTTCGATAGAGCAAAGGCCGAGTCGACAACAAACAATCCTTGCCAAAAATAACTGGCTTTTAATCAAATTTGTGACGGTAAATTGGCATCAAAGTGTTTTCCAGTATCAGTTCCTTCAATAATGTGTAGCTGGAAATTTTCATTAGGTTTTTATTTTTGTGTTTTTTATGGTTAATTCCAAGATCTGTGAATATTTAAGTCTGCAAAATTATTCAACCCGTGGGGTTTAATGTGCATGTCTTGAAACTGAATGGAAGAAACCGCAAAACTGAACGTAACTGTCAAATTTGCGAAACATGATCCCGCTAAAATATCCCGCTATAGGGAGCAAGCCTCCTTGTCCTTGCACACAATACCTAACTGGCAGTGGATAGCAACATGCCAGACATCCCCTAAACATAAAATATTAAAGGTATATCTACTGCAGCTAATATCATATAATATTGAATTTAGTGATGTTGATACTGTTATCTTCTTCATCAAATGAGGTGGGGATTTACTGGGTGTTTGGCCACATTCAGTTGCTACTTGTAAAATTCTGCCCATCATATTGTTATATATTGTGTTGCAATGAAGAATGGAAGCAACTGTTAATTAAGGTCCGTTCATACTACGCCAAAATTGATTTGTGGTGTGGTACGTGGCCATACTTCAAAATACTGCATTGCGGTATCGCAATAAAGATACCGGATTACCGGTACATATTAACTTGAAAATGCTACAAGTTGCGTTGAGTTGCGGCAAAAAGTAATCGGGAAGGCACCGCAACTCAAGTACAGCGTAGTATGAACAGACCTTTAGTCTCATTTTCCAATAGACAATTTCTTCGCATTGTGTAGATGCTAAAAATCTAGCCCTGCCTCAAAGATTCAAAGCAAATTTCACTAATCTGCATCTTCTCCACCTTAAACGTTGTATAAGAGTATGTGCATTTTTATCGGTCAGGAGTATAGAAGTTATCAAAAAACACTCCCTGCATCCGTGATTATGACTGCATACGTTTAACATACATGTCAAGAAATGGTGTCACACAGCTCTCTATTTTACCAAACCGATATTTTCACGAACAAAAGAATTTCAATAACAACGAATCGGTGCAATTTGTTTTATTGGTGAAAAATTCACAATAATACTGGTTTTCACCTGTAGGTATATAAAACCTCATGATAATGTAAAATTGTGGGATGGGATCGGTTAAAATAAAATTTCCACAACAAAAATTAAATACAGGGACCAAACAAAGGCTATGTGTGCCACACTAAATACATGTTTACATTATATAATACCCTATGGCATAGAATGAATGCATCTGACCTAATTTTTTATGTTCATCTATTTTTGTATGAAAAAACAAGAGCATTTTAACTGTGTCACTATGGACTACAATGGCCTCATCCCAATGGCATTGTTCAATAACCTCAATTAAACAATCATAGTGCAAAATTCGACTTCAAGTTGCAGAGTATACGCTTTTGTACCCAAATTTTCAAAGGTCATTCAATAAATGTGCAAATGTATTGGGGTTAAAGAACTGCACACTGATGGATGAGCTTGTTGTGGATCCTAGTGTGTTGTGCCATTAAGCACTGTATGGGACCTCTAATAGATAGATTGGTTTATTGTTAAGGGTAATGTCATAGGTTGTGAGTCTCATATGCAACATAGTAAGATGTATATGCATAAACCAGTAGAGAGCAGATTTAGACTCCCTTGTTGCAAGCAGTGTTCTATTTCCAAAATTAACATCATGCCAGCAATCTAGAATTGAAGAGCTTTGTTGCAAAACCCCTTACATTCCACTTGAGCAATTTTGAGAAAACATCAAAATATCATCAAAAAAGTACTGATGTATGGGGGTTTGCAACAAAAGCAGTTTTTGGCCTACCCAAGCATCCCGGCAAAAACTGTTTTTGTTGAAAACCCCCTTATATCAGTGATTCTTTTGATGTGTTCTCAAAATTGCTCAAGTGGATATAAGGGGTTTTGCAACAAAGCTCTTCAATTGTTATCTACAAAAGAACGCTACCATTATTTTTGTCGGATTGGGCTTATCAATTTTCTGTCACTTGTAGGCAGTTAATATTGACAGATTTGTCCATGCATCCCCTTTAGTATTAATTAGACTTGCTGTACCTTGAATACCACATGCATACATACTGTAGAGTATATTAGGCTGTTCCTGTTGAAATACATACACCCCCTATGAAAGACATAACCTTAATTACCCATAATACAAACTAGGGAAGAGGCTTATAATGCATCATACACTGGAATACAGAAACATTCAAACATTACAAACTAGTGCACAAGATCAAATTCAATCCATATGTGAAATGTGAATTTCAAATGGGGTTAAAATTAATGGGTGAAATTTGAAATCTACACCCTTGTATGGGAGATTAAGGTCATGTCTTCCACTGGGGGTGTATGGATTTCAACTGGAATAGCCCATTGATTTACCTGTCAAAATTGCATACAGAATTGAGGTGTGTTATATATAAAACCTGAAGTAGGTCGTCTGGTTGGAAAAACAAACCGCCTTATGCCTGTCCATTTAAATGATGAATGTAAACAAACAAAATCTATTTTTAAAGTGATGTTACATGTACATTCAGGTGAATATTTGGATACATTTTGCTGCTTGAGACTGAAATTCACAAAAAAACCCTTGAATAAACATCAGCATATACAGTAGTTGGTTTTGGATACCGCTTGATTAGCTCAACCAGAATCTTCTTTAGTTACATCACCTCTAATAATCATTATCACATTGCTATTAATACCAGACAGACATTTGGTAAATTAACACATTCCCATTATAGACACTCTGTCTGCAGATGTGGTGCTGCTGAGCTGAAGGAATCATCTGTAAACCATAGAACAAGTTCAATTTTACACCGCCGTATATTTGCATACTAACCTTAACCGTACTGAATGCTACAAAACACTACAGCCTGCTGCCTCCCCTCTAGTGAAGGAGGGGGGGCAACGCATAGGGTACCTCCAACCAAGCCACCCTTAGTACCATCCCTCCAGCGAGGCTGGGAGCAACACATAGGGCACCTTGAAGCAAACCACCCTTGGTACACCACCTTATTGAATACTACAAACCACTACAGCCTGAGTGGCTCCTCTTCAGTGGGGCAGGGGGGGCGATACATAGGATACCTCCGACCAAACCACTCATATCAAATTTTAGTTGTTTTTGAAATATGGCCATCCTCAGACATCCGTTATCTGTAAACGGAATTAATTTGACTTTGTAAGTTAGCAATTTATAGCAATATCGGACAAACAATTTGTTTTTGTTTAATCATGCCATTTATGGTATTTGCATGATTGGTTTTCACAAATGCTTGTGGTTGACACAGCTGCTACCCACATGTGGTATGCTGAAGAGATCTTGTCATTCTCTGCTGCCGATTATCATATCTATGGGATGCAATGGGCTGTTCCATCTGAAAACTACACCCCCACTTTGAGGACCATTTTGGTATTCCAATCAAATTGAGAAGTATTACAATTATTCTTAATCCAACCATTTTCATCCATAAAAGTGATGAAGGTATGGACGTTTTTTTGAATTCCAAACAAAATTGTCTAATTTGTGCAAAATTCAACAGAATTTTATAAATTTCAAACAATTTTCCAACTGGAATTTTACATAAGACTAGTAAAAAAACCCAGCAGGATTGAATGTTATTTGCAACTCACGATTTAGATGGGACTGAAATCTTCCACAGGCAAGGGTTTGTGAATTTTAAATGGAATTGCTGAAGATAAAATACATTGGATGAATAATTAATGAAGCTGGAGTTGTTTTATGACATTTTGTGATGTGTTGCACGTGAGAAATATAAAACTGGGAATGGTTGATTTACTCTGTGGCTCTCATGTAGTCTGGCATGTGTGTGCTCCAATTCTTCATCCTGTCTACAACTCTACATGTACATTATATCTGTTGGAAGTAAAAAAGGAGTAACTGTGAACAGATTACAAAAGAGATGTTGCCTTCTTACTTGGGAAACAGGTGTTTTAGATTCAGTCTACTCACAAAGTCAAAATGCTGTATCTACAAGTAAACAACATATATCAGATACTGTGTTTTTATCTGGGACTGAGGGGGAATATTTTGAATCAATCTGCTTCTAAAGTATAGGACAGTATCTGCTAGCATTAACAAAACAGAAAATACTGCATTTTTGCCTGGGATGCTACACTAACTTCCAGAGATAAACAACACTCTCTTGCTCTGATTGATGCACACTCCCCATTAAAGAGCATAATTGGCCAATCGGATAACCATTCTGATTAACCAGCCAATCAGAGCCCCTCTTCCATGTTTAGGCTGTGTACGCGCACCACGGGCAAGCACCATTGTTCTCTGCAGAAGTGTTTTGATATTAGCGTCAAGACAGACAGGGGTGGTTTCCCATGGTGGTTCGCACTGTGTAAAGGTTGCAATTCAGCATCGAAGTGGTTACGTAATTCTCTTGGTTACCAGATCACGCTATTTTGGTATGCCTTCGAGTGCCATATACTTTGTGTGGTGATTGTTTCGATCGTGGTTCATTACTCAAGCGTGTGATCCTGTTGAAATAGTAACATTACGTAACTTCGCTGGCAAATTCTTGCGAGTCCAATGGGTTGGGTAGGTGTAGCGAAATTTTGTGTCCTGGATGGCAGACTATAATACCAAAGACATAGTAACTGGTTAAACTTACATGGGAGGTGTAAGTACGGGCGATACACACCGAATATTAATATAGTATTTGCTCTTACTGGAATATTATCTGCCCACAATGTGTATAGTAACTACATCTACATGGTAGACTCGGCTTTAAGCTACATCCCGAATATTAATAAGTATTAGATCGAAATGGAATGTTCAGAGAATCTGCCCACAATGTATATAGTAACTACACCTACATTGTAGACTCGGGTACTATATACATCCTGAATATTAATTGATATGCTCAAAGTGGAATATACAGAGAATCTGCCCACAATGTATTTATAGTAACTACACCTACATTGTAGACTCAAGTACTACATACTGAATATTAATTGATATATGCTCAAAGTGGAATATACAGAGACTCTGCCCACAATGTATATTATAACTACACCTACGTGGTAGACTCAGGTAGAGCTACATCCCGAATTTTAATTAGTATTACCTCGAAATGGAATATACATGTACATAGAATCTGCCCACAATGTATATACACTCTACATGGTAGACTCAGGTACTACATCCCGAATATTATAAGTATTAGCTCAAAATAGAATACAGAGAATCTGCCCACAGTGTACACATTTATAAATATCATCAACATTCATAACTATGTTCTGCTCTAGTTGTGATGTACTTGTATATATTTTTTTGTTGACCAAAAATAGAGGCAACTGTCACTCATAGTATAGAAATACTTACTGTTTGCATACATTTGCAATAGATAAATTGTGTCCAGAGACGGCTTTCCATTCTATCTGAAAAATACTTAAGCTTTGATAACTTCATTTACAACATGCTTCAAATCTTTCTCCCTGATAATTCTTTCTTTATAATTATGTCTATTTTCAAGAATTTTTTCTTGATTGCATCTAATCCTATGTAATTAGTTCTGACAAGAGATTGTTTTCTTGATGTTTTTGCAATCTTGATCTGTTTCTATTTGTTTGTTTGATTGTTTGTTTGTTTGTTTGTTTGTTTGGTTTTATTTGCTGTGAATCAAATTGTGCTATTCCAGTTAAAATTCATACAGATCATCTTCTAAACATTACGTGACTTAGCTCATCCATCTCTGCACTGTTCTCTGTGTGATTCTGTTACTTATTTTTGATTTTCATAATTTTTAAACCAAATTGGTCTTCCTCTTGCAATGAAAATAACCAGAATGTCCCCTTTTTGGGCCATCATTGAACGGCTCTTTTTACAGCTACCATTTATTTGTTTACAAAGGGTGTTCTTCAGTGAACAGCTCTTTTCAGGGCCACCAAAACATTAGCATAGGTGAGGTCTGCTTGTTCTCTGTTGACAAGGGGCACTCTTCAGTGAACGGTCCTTTTCAGAGCCATCAGAAGGCAAGGGACAGCCTACATGTTTCATTCATAGGTACTTTTTCCTGAAGAAGTCAGAGCTACTCCTGACAGTTCCAAACGTGTCCGATAGTGAACCCTCTAAAATACTTACTAATTGTTCTGCTTCTTATTATTTCATAATCTCCAGGATGGGTAAAAAGAGAGCAGTTGACACATCGTTGCTAAGGCGAGCCATCTGGAACTACATCCACTCCCTGTTTGGTATCCGTCATGATGACTATGACTACGGTGAGGTGAACGAACTTCTGGACAGAAACCTAAAGACATACATCAAGACTGTGACCTGCTATCCGGAAAAAGCCGGCATGAAGGACTACGAGGGTTTCTGGAGGACTTCAAACATTCAGAAAAGGTCAGTTTTGAAATGGTGTAGGGAAGTTGGGGTTCTTTAATGTATGAGAACTGGATTGTTTGATCTAAAATGGGTTAAAATTAAAGAGATGGAAGGCAGAAAGAGACTCAGAATTGCTCCATGCGTAACGCAATGGTAAATCAGCAGTATTGGTTTGTAAAACTGAAATAGTGTTCCACCGGCATTTATCAGTAAAAGCGCAATATTCAAAACGATCAATTTTATTTTCAAGCATGAGCTTTACAAAGTGTGTTACAAAGGTTTCGTATAGGCCACTGTGTTGTAACCAGGCGGAAAATATAAATTGGACGATATCTTTGTCAAACGACCGAATCTGCAAGAAAGTTTATGCACATATACATGATGTAGCCCTAGGATGATAAGAAGTTAGTTAGGGGAATGAGACTGTGGATCACATAATGTCGGGACTTTATGTTTACGCTGTGGATCACATAATGCCCCTTTAAGTCTGGGCTTCTTGTTTTGACACAAGTCAATACGTTGTCTGGATTAAACAGCAACAGAATCAAAGTTTTTCATCTAATTGTTTTTATTGGCTTGTTTTTCTCCCATCCAGGTGCATGTGAACATGATGATCCTGGAAGCACGGATGCAGGCCAGTCTGCTCTACTGTCTGAGGGCCATCATGCGCTACATGACATGAGTGTTGCTCAACAACAGAGGGCGCTTGTTACAACTCCCTCCCACCTTGTACGTACATGGTATTATCATTTTGGCAGAACAAACAAAGGCCTTTACCCTCTATCCCCACCGCAGCTGTGTAACTACTGCAATATGATTCACCTTAATTTAGCAACAGAGTCGCTGTGAAGAACGGAACGTCAACCTGAAGAACTCGGGATCGTCAAACGTGCGTGTGTTTAACAGGTGTTTGGGCATTGAAATCAGCGTGCAACAAGACTATTCGTTTTCAGTTCGTACAACAGCCTCAAAGCTAAACAAAGCCAGCCCATTCAACAGCATTACTTTACGCTAAATAGAAAGCCTTGAAATATTCAGTTTTTCTTGCAAATTCATATCAATATTGATATGATAAAAAAATTTCTTGATCGTAGTGATGCATAAATTTGGTAGCTAATATGATGAAGACCTTTTTAATGGTCAGTCGCCTTGCGTGGTACAAATGTTTTATGTTGCTGGTGCAAAACGTCCAAAAAACTTTTTTTCGCGGGATGGATTTCAAATCATAGCGTTCGGGTACGACAGGTGGAATGTCCATAAGGCAGTAACCTTGTTTAGTCATTTTAAAAATTGATTCAAGAGGTTAAATAACGTTGCTTCCAGTACACACTAAATGGCTAGTCCAGTTGAAATCCAAACACCCCCTGGAAGACATGAACTTAATCTTCCATGGTGTGAATATCAAATGCAATTGCCTGAATGGGTGACTCTATTTGAAATCAATTTCCTTGTGTGCGAGATGTAAGGTCATGACTTCCACAGGGGGTGTATAGGTTTCAATCGGACTAGCCTCATTCATGTATATACAACCATATATTGAAATAGTTAGTGTCACGATATTGGACCGTTTGTTTGTTAGGTATTATAGCCATTACATACATGGAAGGGGGCACTTTATACTTGTTGCTTTGTTTTTTTGCTGTATCAAACATCCATATCAAATGGCATTTTGATAAGCTTTTATAATGTGTTCTTAGTCTTGCTACAGAAAAAACTTCAGAAAATGCGTAACTTTTTACTTATTAAATAGATTTATTTTCAGTTTTCATTCCATATTCAAGTATAATACTAACAATTTTTATGGCATGGCGTATGGCTAGATCAATTTGTTAGTCTTTGGCCGGGTTTCCACAATTCCTAAGGCTTCCAAAGGTGGCAGCGGGTGGTGCTGAAGTAGCCCAATTTCTAGACAAAGTGTAAAAAACAGCACCCAAAATCCTATATATAGACCTGTGATTTAAATTATTAAAATTATGCAGATGAACACTGGATTGAGTACTTGTACTGCACTCCAAGATCGACCAATAAAGTAATTCAGTGCTTTGGTGACTGCAAGGTCTGTAAAAATAGGCATTACAAAGAAAGGAAAATACCCATAAAAACCGCTACACCTTGAAATGTTCAACAGTAGCGCCATATGTACCACTTTTTGCTGAAGCGCAGCAAGCTGTTTGGGTGTTGTGTGGTTAAGGATCCCTGTGGCAGCCCTGGTCTTAGGATTATTTAGTGATTCCATACTTCATATAGTCCATATATCTACCTCGAGTCCCTGGCGTGTTCTGCGTTAGCTTTGCGTTACTTGGTGCGTTTTACGCACGTGATCAACATGCCGCATATGTACAGGCAAGAAACCACGCCAAGCCAACGCAGTACACGCTGAACTTCAAAGCTAGTGCCAGGGACTCGAAGTAGATATACGACGTACAGACTATAGCAGCTTGCTTTCGTTTTGTTCAACTACTCATATTGCCAAAGCAAAAAAAAAACTGATTCTTTGCTATCTACTGAAATAACATGAGCCAATGATCGAAAATTCCCGGAATATAGATGCTGTGGTTCTGTGAACTGCTTATTATGGGGCAAGAAGGTCCTATCTGCAATAGCTGCCCTATAGACATTTGACAGTTTTTGTAGATAGGACTTTCATGCTCTAAGCCCTCGCCATGTACACCAGATGTTGGACTAGTAGTCATGGTTAAGTGCCAAGCGTAAACAACTCAATATTCAGATTATGCTAGATCTATAATTGGTCTTATTTCTGTATCTTTCTGGTGAAGAACAGACCCATGAGTTATTTTTAGGAATGATCATTTTAACTCTGCAGAAATTTTAATTTGATGTCAGCAGTGCACACAATAGTACTTGATATCTTATTCAATTTTTACTCTGAGTATTCAAGTGTATCCAAAAACACATTTTAATAATTAACAAAAACAGTATATGACTACATAACGAGTGTAATGTAGGCAGTTCACTGACCTTGGTACTCTGGGTATGACAGTGATAGTGATACCACCTTGTGAATTATAGTGGCCCTGTATGTCTGTATGTCAGTCAAACATGGGCACCTGTCTTGTGAAAGCTGCAACTTTATGGAAGTTTATTTGACCATCAACAGTCAATACCATTGGGCTATACCAGTTTGAATCCATGCATCACCTATGGAAGACATGACCAGAGAAAATAAAGATAGAGAAGCGACACTCTCTGCAAACTGCCTATACCGTGCTATACCGCAGTTGAAGACATCTAATACAGCAGAGTGAGCAGACAGTACATGTACAATGTGATTCTCTCATTTATAATTAGGATTACGTCATTGCCAGAGCTTTGTTTTGTGAGCGGGACAAAGCGTATAAGTCCGCCCACCGCTGTCAATCATTCTAACGAACAAATAAGCAAGCTCTGGCAATGACGTAATCCTAATTATAAATGAGAAAATCACATTGTACATGTACTGTCTGCTGTACTAGATGTCTTCCAACAAGTGCCGGAGTGTCGCGGTCCTGACATGACCTTAATCTCACACACAGAGAGTGTATTATTTTTAATGGAAGTCACTCATTCGGGGAACCCCATTTGAAATTCACACTCCTGTGTGGGAGACTTAAGGTCATGTCTTCCATAAAGGGTGTGGATTTCAACTGGAAGTGCCCATTCTGTTGGTAACTAGACTGAAGTAATTGCACACATACGTTTACAAGACTGGTTTATAGATGCAGCTTTGGTAAACCTTACCAGGCCATAAGCCATAGGTTCTCATTGGTACATGGAGCTATCCTCACACTGTCATGTTTTGTATTCTTTTCAACCGTGTCATTTATACTCTTCCACGTACATTAGTATGTCACCATTTATTAGTGTTTATATAGCTGTACCCCAAGTCTGTAGAAGAGAGCTTGTCCACCAAATAATTTGCCAAATTAGGTGATGTTGAAGGCCTGTAGTAGGATTTTGTTGCTTGCAGATATATTGAGTTTATAGGAACCTGAACCACCTAGTTGTGCAATATCAGTGTGTCCATATGAACAATGGAAAGGGATGGGATCTTTGGTGCGAACAAGGGATAGGGAAAACAAGAGCTTAAATCTGATATTTATTGAGGGTAGACTTAACACAAGTCATTCATTTTTGTTACACTAATTCTTGCCAAGCTAGATGCAAGAGCTTAGCTTAGTTACTGTGTCTCATCTCAAGTTAAGAGTAACGCCATGTTAGATTTTGTAGTGGCGGACTTGAATCAGTGCGTTTACGCGGTGGCGCCACCAGCGTACAGACAAAGCGCACTTCTTTATTAGGATTAGGTTAGCGCGCACAATTTGAATATGCTACTACAAAATCCAACATGGTGTTACTCTCAACTTGATACGAGACAGACTCTAACTTGATTCTCATTACTAGGGATCAATTGTATCACAGTTTGAATTTGTCGAACTGATGTCCTAGATGTGAGTATTAAATGACTGCTTTTGTCACACAGATAACCATGGAAGTCAATGACTGCCTTTAACAATTCAAGCACTTGTTCAAAACTGATGCTGATTTATGTAAAGGTTATTTCACCTTCTTGATCAGGTCAAACATGTATGATGTATGATTGAGGATGAACAGTTTGATGACTTCTTTCATCGGTGTGACATTAGGCAAGTCAGTTGGTCATGGCGATTTTGCTAAGCTCGGGTACACGATGTAAACAAGTTCAAATTGGTTATTTTCCAACTTGATAAGATTACAAAACCACATGGTGAACCAACATGAGGGTTGTACGTGTAGGTCTTGCCTGGTGATTTTTTGTATCGGAGCTATAAAAGTAAGAGCAAGAACTATTCTTACAATCAAAGTACATGTAAGTTGTGTAACCACACTTTTGACACACAAGGCTTTACAACATCATATGGCCATGATCAACTGTTGTGTGATCTGTTGACATTACAGGTTGATAATGTAAGATGTACTTTCGAAAAAAAGAAATGGGCTATTCCAGCTGAAATCCATATACCCCTATGGAAGACATGACCTTAATCTTCCACACAGGGAGTGTGAATTTCAGATGGGGTTTCCTGAATGGGTGACTGCATTTCAAATCTAAGGTCATGTCTTCTGTAGGGGGAGTATGGATTTTAACTGGAATAGCTTTTGTTCTTAATGTACCTAGTATCAAAAAATCACCATCAGCATGTGTGGTATGTGCACTGGTTTAAATCCAACACAGATTTTTTTAAAGTTATAAGCTTTTAAGTCTTGGAAGGGCCAGAAGTTTGAATTTTCATTATGATTTGCTCTGTTTATAGATGGTTGACCCTATGTGCCATTAGGTTGACCCCTTGCGACCCTAGGTCATAGTGCATCCCATATGACCCTAGGTCACGGTGTATTTTGTATGCACCTCTTGTATGTATTGTATCTTAAATATTTAATGCATATATATAAATATATATATTATTATTGTCTTATATTGTGTATTTATATGATTATTATTGGTATATATTGTTTTTTCCCACTTTTGTTATCATTATTGTTATTATTATTATGACCATTTTTTTCTTTTATTCATTTGATGTATTGTTTTTAAAACAAAAATGTTAATGATGAACCCAAAGTGATGATAGATTGATGATAAATGTTGTAAAATTATGAAATGATTCTTGTAAGTTTTGTTTTCATGATAATTGACTGCACAATCTTATAATAGATGATTATAAACAAAAACTGATTTGTTATATTATTATTATTATTGTATCATAGCAGTGTACAGTCATTGGGATTTTATCAGTATTGGTGGATCCCCATCATATCTCGCCCTATTTGGTCGATATATGATAACACATTTCAAATTTCATAGAGCAAGTTCTTGGTTCAATGTTTGTCCAGCCCCTTTTAAGCAGTATATTATTGCTGTACAGTCATCCACAGATAGTCAATGTCCCAGTAGACCGTTTTGGTAAATCCCATAAGCTTTCGTGAGTACACCTTAGATGTCGTCATTTGCAATGGCAGAACGATGTTCACTAAACGATGTGCGCATGCGCACAAGCGGTGTGACATCAAATGACGACATCTCAGGTGTACTCGCAAAGGCTTATGGGATTTACCAAAAAGGTCAATATTTAACCAATGTCATCCACTACAGTTACTTTTACATACAATTCAGATATATTTGAGATTAAGTAGCACATTTAAGTCTACAAACTGCTGGCAAAGAATTTGTTGGTTTATTGATTCATGTAATGAAGGTTTGCCATCTGATATAGTTTATTCGGCTTATAATTGGTGAAAAAACGGACTCGAAACATTGTGTATTGATAGCGGTACAGTTTTAGTCCCCATTTGTGACAATTTAATAAGGTGGGTGTACATCCCTTAGTGTTCATTACACACAGGGCTGTATGGAGTGCAGCCTCTCCTAGAGCTCAGGGGGAAGTGTAATCTTTGGATAACGCTTTTCGATACGGACAAGAGTGACCTTGATGCGACATCATACAAGCGGCACAGTTCATGTCCCATTGATGAGTGTTTTTCAGCGATTTCGCACTTCCCCCATGGTGCTACCTCTCTGGTCTCTACTTAACTAATATTGCTAGCTATTAGGGATTGGGTTCTCCTTGAACTTGCTCGTTCAAATTTTGTCAAAACCAAAAACTGAAAAAAGGTGCAGAAATACTTAATCTCTTGTATTTGATGAAGTATGGTACTAAGCTTTACGAAGATATACCATTCCTTCTGAAAGAAGATTAAAATGTGATGATTGATATTAATGTTGGTATTTAAATGGACTCATCCATTTGAAATCCACACCCCCTCTGAGGAAGACTTTGAAATGCCAATCAAATTCAATAACCATTTTCATCTACAAAAAATTGGAAAAGATGTTTTGGAAAATTTTCCAAACAATATTTTCTTATTTTAAGGCCAAATAGTGTAAAATGCAACAAGATTTTATAACTTTCAACAATTTTAAACTGGAATTTAACATAAAATTTCCAGCTGGAAATTTTATGTTTTAGAAAATCCCTTAGGAAAATTACTGAAAAACACTACCTTTACATTGGTAAGGTTTCTCTTTGGTGTGAATCCTTTCATATCTAGTCTTGTGACTTGAAGTGGAATTGGAATTGAGATGGCAGCAAAATCTTCCACAGAGAGGTGTGGATTTTAAATGGACTAGCCCAGTGTACATAATGTAATATCTTGTATATTGCTTACAATATAATGTTTGTATAAAAATTGATAACAAACAGTATTAAACAGCTCAACCAAATGCATCTGACAATACAAGTGATTTTTGCTATAGCCTTCCACTGTATACGTGTGTCGGTGTCTCTCCCATATACAAGTCCCATATCAGAACATCTATTCTGGGTGGTCAGGTTTCACAAAGAGGTGTAATGTCGAAAATCATTGCAAGTCACTATAAAATCTGCATAAAAAATGATTCGGTTCGTGCTGCGATCAATGTACATGCTCAACACTGCCGTACATTAAGTTGGAAGAAAGCCTGTTGTTGACTAACATTTGTTTACACTCATGTCAGTGTGATGCACGGCAAATAACTCCTGATTTTTACTGATACAGGGTTTAGTGATAGAAAGTTGTGTGGTCACATGATTGCAAATGTTTGGTCACATGATTGCAAATCCTGATCACTGGTGGCCAGGACTTTGATCATCTTGGATGACGGACGGTCAAGTGCCAGCCACCAGTAACCAGTAAAAGCTAGGACTCAGGCAAAATAGAGTACATACTGGGATAGGACATAAGACTCGTGCAATAGAGTACATGCTGGGATAGGTGTTCTGAATGGGTTTATATAGTGTTCATCCTCATACCGTAATGATGTTGGTGTGAGGTATTCCTTCTTGGACAGAGGTTTTTGTTCTTAGACAGGGATGAAGCAGCTTCATAAACAAAAGACCTTGTTAATGATATACTGCCCTTAATTTCAAACAGGAATCTGCAAATTTTGATGCCCCTAAATGTGTGACATACAAAGATGCTCAAAATTCAGCCTAGTTTCAGTTTTCCATCGGTTAATATGCTTCATTAGTCGCATACAGGTCTGTGCATAGACTGCGGTATGCAATTTCAAGTTGCTAAAACAGAACTTTGGCTAAAATTTTCCGTACACCTGGCGGACGGTTGATATTCAGTTTTAAATAAATTGTCATACTTGACTCGTTATGGGTGTACATAGTATTGAACTATCACCTGCCATCTTTCAAACCAAAGCCAGATTCCTTGATTACCGGTCAAAAGTAAAGTCTTCTGGACATACGGAAATATATATAACAAGGTGGTTACTAGGACCAATTCCCCAAGGACCTGCACTTCTGTTGAAGATCTCAGACATAATACAAGTCATATTGTCTCGTGCAAAACTAGTCAAGACTTCAGATTTCAGATCTTGCAATGAGTGGTAGGTCTTTTTAAAGTCATCCCTAAATTGGAATCTAACTAGGGAAACAACATACCAATATCATTATGTGTGAACTTTGCCAACTATGGATGAGATTTAGGCAATATTTTGACACCCTAAACATCCCAATGACTATAAACTGCTGATAGATTTTTCTTATTACTACTAAAAAATGCTACCGAAAAGAGTACCTTGTGTACTTTCATAATGTGACAATATCTCAAGAATGGCTTATAGTATGGTATTGAAGCTTGATACCAAAATACTACATGTGTGCATAAGGGTGTAGCATTTTGTTATGGCCCTTTGATTTGACACATATTTTTCAGTTGTCTGTTGCTACCATAGAGATTAGAACCAAAGAGTACCAACTCCACCGAGTTCATGGAGGACAAAATAGTGTACCTCCGGATTATTACGCTGTGCTCCGGGTAAACTTTGATTTGATGTGTAGGCTTGTTTGCGGTCTGCATGTAAAGCTTTGTGCCAATAAGTGTGCTAAGTGATACATGTGCACACTCAAGCTCAAAGACGCAAATTATTGTTTAATTCCGGGCGTGTGCCGATTAATGCTGGACGTATACTATTGTTGTTAAAAACCAAGGTGGTGGATTTACCATGGTGTGACAGCTGGGCCATTTCTGAGTTGGCACTCTTTGGATCTTTTATCTATGGTTACTTGTCCAAATATTTCTGGTGCTAATAAACCTAAACTAGAGGCAGAAAAGGTAAAAAAATATCATCATACCCAGGGCAAACGCCATTGACCTGAAAACCTAATTGATTCCATCATAATTTGGATGGAAAATGTGATAACCCAAAATGAAAATACACTAAAAAGTTGAGTTTCATGTGAAAGTAAGGTCTGTGACTTTTATCCCTGGGAATGAGATTGATGATGAGAGGTACGTTCCTTATTCATCCAGTAAAGATCCAATTTCGTATTACACTTGGTATTTCAAGCATGAAAATGACACCCATGAGCCTTATTTTCTTAAGCACAGAGTTTGTACACTCCAAATGCACTACAAGAACTGTGCCAAAAGGATGACAACAAGAATGCTGTTGAGAAATAAGGCTGTGGTAGCACATGAAAACTTCACATAGCATAAAAAACAAAAATCTCAATTTTCCAGTTTATTCAGTTCCAAGTATTGATAGGGCTAGAGCCTTTTATTAACATTTTACATAATAAATCAAAGCATAACCCATTGGCAGTCGAGCAAACATGATATCTAAACATAATCTGTCGTTCCTTTACTACGTTTCACCTAAAGGCAGTTTGTTGGCACTGTTGCGGTGCAACTGCCCAAAAGCACCAATGTCATTACTAAACTCAAGGTGAAACAAGGTAGTGATCAACCAATCAAAATAGATCATGATTAACTTAATGTCACATCAACTACTTCACGCCACAGAATGAAATGCCAGATGTGGAAGTGAGAGTTGTAGTCCTACTATGTAGGACATAATTGGAGGCCTAGGGGGAAATCAGACCCTAATTGCAAGACAATCCATGTACTCAAGGTGAAATTTATACCTACTCATGTTACTCTTTCCATTTTCGTGGGAAACAGGAAATAACAATCTGTGGCTTTAAACAATTGGATGATTTGTTAATGGCAAACTTGATGCTGTCAATAAGATAATCAGATTGGTCTATCAAAACATGACATCACCATCTGATCTCATCAGGTGATTGGGCAGGAAGTACTTTGACAGCCAATGGGCTATTCCATTTAAAATCCCCATAACCCATGTGGAAGATTTGCAAAATATCTTCCACATGGGGAGTGTGAATTTTAAATGGAATGAACACATTAGGCAGCTCCATTTGAATTTCATACACCCTCTGAGAGAGATTCAACCTGAATCTTCCACAAAATTCATACTCCCCCTGTGGCAGATATTTCCAAAATCTTCCATAGAGGTAGTGTGGATTTTAAATGGAATAGCCCAATTTACATGCCCCCTTGCGAAACGTAACCGCATTCAAATGGCATCACTTGGAGAAATTTAGTTTATTTTGATTAACACAAACTTAAGTGGATAAAAAATACTTGAGAACTGAGCTAAACTGGAAATTGAAAATTACAACCAATTTGTGACTATGTCATGCAAATTTGTTATATCTCAGTTTCAATGTTATTGTTTTCTATTGTTCTCCTAAAAATATTTGTAAGAGATTTTTGTGGTGATAGAAATTTGATACTACTGCCATTTCATTTTGATGGTTTATAATTGTCATCTTTTACTTCCTTTCAAATCTGACAAAACTGTAAAACAAAAAAGTGTAGAAAAGAAACAAAGTATGTTCTAGTTTAGTTAAGCACCATGTATTATTATTGCAAGCTGAATATAGATAACTGTTGGGATTGTATGGCAAAAAGATGCAACTGAGATGTAGCCGGCTCTTGTATACTTTCTTGTGCCTAAGTTTGTCTTGTGGATGAAATGAATGTTGTATTCAATACAACTTTGTTGAATACAAATGTGTTGAATACAAATACAATGGAGGTCATCCGTAGAGCGATTGCTCATGCTCGCCTCAAAAGGCAGTCCCTGACATGATTGAGCGCGGTCGTGATTGTGTACAACCTTTTTGCATGACAGCCATGTTCTGACGACATTGCATCACTTAGGTGAAAGAAAGTATGGTAGTTAGCGGACATCTTGATAGTCTTTTTGTTATACAAGCTCCATGTATATGTTGTGTAAATATATACATATCTACACAACGGACAGCTGAGTATACCTATTAATAGGGCAAATATTGTCGTTGTTTTTTTACGTTTCACATATAGATAAAAACCTGTAAAAATGTTGATTGTATGTATGTTTTAAAAGGCAGCTTTTTGGGGTGATAAACCATTTCAAGTTCGGTATCAATGCAATGTTTGGATGTTATAAAAGATCTCATCGGATATGAAGGTTTGTGATCCTGAACCAAATTGGTTAGTCTAGCTGGGATGTGTAGGTGGTATGATGAGGGTGAGCGGAGATGGGGTACTGTTCAATTAAGTAAGAACACCAGGGTTTGTAAAATTAATGCTTTGCATGCTTGCCATATGCTTCAACATAAAAAAGTACAAGTTTTGAGATATTTTCTAAAAATATCAAGAGCTATCTTAAGAACCATTGAACCAAAACTGGGCTTGTTTGTACTCATTTTAATGCATTTTTCATGCTGATTCCAGATATGGTCATGAAAATGTACAATTCTGAAAATTTGGAACTCGTCACAGTCTACACCTGTGTGGAGAGGTTTAAGCTGCCTAATGTTCCACTGATATGAGACTATATTTGACGCACAACCATGAGGTATATGATTTGAACATTAATAATATGACAGGCTGCACTAGTATGGGTGAAGTTACCACTGTCATGAGAAAGTTGGACTTGAGCTGGGCAAGTAGTGCAGCTACCAGGGTTGGAAGTTCATTGGATCACAATACCTTCAAACCGGATTTAGAATTGTGTGGTAGGAATGAGATATATATATGGTTTACCCCTCATAGTCTGGCCAATAAGATGCGGTGCTTTGCATGTATGATGTGGCTTTCCTACCGTTTGTACATTTTGTTATATGTCCAGCAACTCTTTAAGAAAAGTCACTGAAATTGTAAACATTTTTGTATAAATTATTACTATAATGTTATAGCACTAATAATTGTTTGAATTGTGTAGACCATTATGCATTCCATGGGGAAGTAATGAGTTCTGGGTAAGGTCAAAAGATTGGCAATAACAGTTTATGTGATGAAATTCAATTTATGAGATGAATGGCTTTCCATGGTTGTAGAATGAAGAAAAGACATGGATGGTTTACCAGTGTAGTTATGTTGCAGGTTAAGAGATAGGTATGAAACTTAAGGTGGTGTGCAAGGGTGTATGGTCACAATTCGAATTGACCATCTTTCAGTCCACTGGCATCATGGTTCATTTGGTGTGATGTGATGTGGGGCTGTGCGTGGTATGTTCTTCATACAACTTCCTCATCATATGCATGCCTGCCATGCCAGTACCCATTCACACACTTGAGTAAAGAAAGGGAAGCTTGATAAAGTACCTTGTTTTAGCACAACACAATGGTAATGTCAGTGTGCATGCCCAGAATGAGCCTGGTACATTGTCAGCATATACCAGCATCCATTTTATTTACGTTGGTGGAGAGAGACAAGTGTGGTTAAGTACACAACACAATGGTAATCCCAGTGTTCAAACCCAGAATGGGCCTATTACTTTCCCAATATATACTGGCTGGCACCTATTCACAGTTTGGTGGAAAGAGGCAAGCAGAGTAAAGCACTTGCTTAAGTATAGACGACATCATCACTGCCTGCATTAACAACTCACGGAGAGCCTCGCAGCATATACCAGCTCCCATTTATGCACCTGGGTGGAGTGAAGCAAACAAAAGTAAAGAACCTTCACCTAGTGTATGACATACCAGCAGTGCATGGGTTTGAACTTGTATCACTGGTTGTTGTGAGGCCAGTCTCTTTGTGTGCCTATCAAAAACAAGGTATAATTTCATGAGTCTAAATTGCTGAAAATGAAACACATACACGCCGCTGGTTTACCATCCGTCTGGTCTTTGCGTAGTGTTAATTTTGTGTGTAGAGATGTAATAACGATGATTTTAATGATGAGTATGTAGTATCTATACCAATGATAGCTTTATTTAGTCTAAATTGGATATATATATATCAGTGAAACTGCAATCACATGAGAAACTCAGTATGATGTTAACCCACCCAGGAGAGCAGATATGCGTTTATATGACGATTATTATTAACTCATTGTTATTATGAAGGGTTTTTTTTTTAATATTATTATTATTATTTGAACATCCCAAAGACTTTGCTGGTTTCAGTCACTGTGTACAATGGTCAGTTATGTTTATGATATAATCTTATTTTTTACAATGATTGTTGGAATATGCCATACGATATATATCCCTATAGCAGTGTATACAATTCCCTTATGTTTGTAGGCGTACTAAACATTGTATGGTTTTAGTGATACGTCTTTAATATGCACTTGTCACTGAATGGGCTGTTCCAATTGAAATCCAGACACCCCCTGTAGATGACATTACCTTAATCATCCACACAGGGAGTGTGAATTTCAAATGGGGTTACCTAAATAGGCAACTCCATTTGAAATCTACACCCCTGTGTGGGTGATTAAGGTCATGTCTTCTACAGGGGTGTATGGATTTCAACAGGAATAGTCCAATGTTGTAACTCACACACAAACCTGGCACACAGTGTTAACATGCAATAAGTCTAGGATCGTGATATTTGACTTGAAATTAGATGTAAACAATTATTATATAAAATGTAGTTCATTCATGTTGAGGATTACTTGTGGTGGATTAGCAGTGTCCTTTCTATGGTCAATTTGGTAACTTGGTGTTATGTATATAACATTTTATTTGACCCCTGACCCCATTAAGTGCTACCATGGAAACTCTCAATTGATATGTCATATCCCATTTGATAGCCTAATTTAATAGGGTTTTAAAGGGGGATAAAGGGCGTCTCAAATTTGATGCTAGCGGATGGATTCTTTTTGTCACAATACTACCATGTTTTATACCAAGAGATATTGCAAGTTTTATATTTCTAGTTTGTTGTTTTGAAGTATAATATAAGCTTTTATGGTGGTTTTTGATGGCGACATTTTTTGCACCCTTGCCACACATTTTGATACCAGTGATGAAGCGGTGAGGGAGGAACTTTTTTGTTTTTATTCACATTGTGACGAAAAGACTCCAGAAAAAAAGTTATAAAGTTGCTACTGAAATATTGACGACACATGTAGAGCATTTTTGTCTGTAGCACTTGTACAACTTTTTACAAATCTGTTGGGTTTTGAGTATTAATAATGGGCTATTCCATTTAAAATCCGCATTACCCCTGTGGAGGATTTAGCTTAAGTCTTCCACAGAGGGAGTATAAGTTTCGAATAGAATAGACAATTGGAGATCTTTCGTTTGAAGTACTCACTCCAGTTGTGGAAGATATAGGTAAAGCCATATTACAGGGGGAGTATGTGTTTCAAAATGATTAAACCTGACCAATTACATTTGAGAAACATACTCCCTCTGTGGAAGATATTTCCAATAGCTTCCACAGGGGTAGTATGGATTTCAATTGGAATAGCCCAATGTTTCAATTTGGGCCTTGATTATAAATTGTTCAGCCAAACTGGTGCTTAGTAAATAACTTATTAATTGATATAACTGAGCCATGCAGTGTTATCTTTTGCAAAGTTCAGTAAGTAATCTGTCGGAAAATGCAAGAAAAATGTTATGTTTAATGGAATATATAATGTTCTTGCATGTGCTTCCATTTCTATGCGAGAGACAGAAATTACGGTTTTGGAGTGATGTTTTTCGAAATAATCAAGGGCTTTTACTTACATTGCATACCCTACATCACCATGTCATGGGACATGTTCACCTGAGCACTACCTGCCAATCTAACATTGCCTCTGATTGGTCAATTACATGATATCATCACTTTAATCACCAATCAGAATGAAGCTTTGCAAATAATTCACCCCAATTTTTTGTGTGGTGAAATTACTCTAACAATGTTGCTGATTGGGCCAATTGATAATGAAAACTTCTTTTTGACCAATCGGCAGGTAGTTCTCATGGTGCCTCAATTATTGTGATTCTTGTTTTAGGAAATAACAGTTGGTTCCAACTTATAATTGGTGAGCAAAACAAAATTGTATTGCAGAACCCGTTCAAATTTATCCGAAGCGAGAACTTTGCAAAAGATATATCTCTCAATTTTTGCTGCATCTTTGTACAAGACGATATATGGCTCATAATGTGTGTGATGGGCCGCCATAACTGATAATAATAACTTAAAACATGATTTGGAAGGTCCATTTCTCTTTTTTTGTGCTCACAGTTCAGCCTCATGATTGGATCATTTGATACTGAAATAAGTAGACAAAATCATTACAGAATGAAAAAAAATAATCAATTTACTTAAATTAAGCCTTTAGATGTAAACGGATCCTTTTTGACCAAATTTAAAAAGAAAAACTTTACATTATAGTTGTCAGCAGAGGTAAACTTTGAATTTTGCGTCTGATGTTATCTGTGCTATGATTGACTGTCATGTGCATTAACCCTAAGTCGTCCCTAATACATCTGGGTCTCCGTTCGCTTGGCATCCTTCGAGCGCAGAACCTTGCCACACCTCTCAGATGCAACATTCCCAGTTCTAGCTCTTCCAGCGATTATAGTGGCAACAAACTTTAATAATTGACATTTTTGAATCTGTCGGTTCTCGACTTTCATGAACCACAGGTGGAGAAGAAAAGGAGCCAAAAGAGGACTGGTACCTGGTCAGAACTTATGTAGCTGACCATCTTCAGATCCAACTTGTGATTACTATAACATGACTGCCAGATATTTAAATAATCTATGTGTGTATATACTTATATATATATATAGATATATTCTACGAGTACATTTTTTTTCCAATTCCTAATGATAAATATGTGATTTTTTTTTTTTAAAGTTATTGATGAAAACGAGCCATTTGAAGCAAAAACATGTAACGTTGGTCCAATAGTAGTAGGATGGCGCTGTCTCGCGTCGTGTATGACGTGAATCCAAATTAACAGCTGTGCTAGATGATTTTATGTATACATTGTGTATAGGCTGTTGAAAAAGTTTCAAATATAAAATTGTACAAATGTAATCTCAATCGAAAGCTTAACCCTATATCACACTAGTTAACATATACAGCCTTTACTAAGTACCATTGACAGGGTGTCTTGTAACAACTGCAAATCATTACATGTATAACCGATATAGTTATATAATAGATAACGGCACGTCCCACCAGAGCTTGAGCTTGTTTCTCAATGGAACGGCGGTGTTAAACAGTGCCTAAAAAAAGTAAACTTTCTTTTGGTAACTAGATAGGAAATACGTAAAAATTTGTAGTATTTTTCATCATATGATACTCTTTGCAACATACATGTACACCTAGTTATGTATTCATGATTCAGCCGATACTTGCATAAATGAATGAACAATTTGATCTAATAGTACATGGAATATAGATGTGCCCTATTGTGATGCCATTATTGTCAAACAGGGGTAAGTGTGCCTTTAACCTGTTTTTTTGACAATCATCAGCCAGCCTGGTAATTCTAATTCTAATCAGTTGCCAGCCGTTAAACAAAAAGTTAGTGGTCGGTAAATGGATTATTGATTTAAAATTGTTACCCACCCTCCAGACCAGTGGGTCTTTCTGACATTTTCACCACATGACAGCAAAGTTAAACCGGATGCTGGTGGGGAGCAGATGTTAAGGTACCGTCCCTGTTGTTAAATACCATGGACACGCTTTTGTTTGGTTGACAGATTTTGAGTGAAGCTCATAATATCAGACTTAGAAGGGGGAAAATATTAGTTGAGCAGGGTGTCAATGGTATTTTTGGCAATTGCATCAAAATATTGCTATGTCAAATGTGCATATCATCTATCCAAGGAACTCTCTTTGCAAAAAACAGTGATTTTATATATTATTCATTCATACCTTCTAGATCAATGTGTTTTCTGCAGTAATCAGTATATCAGGCCTATTTAAGGTTATGGTTATTGGGTTATAAAATGAAGAATACATGGATTTTTTGAACTGCATAGACGAAACCATTTGAATCATGCAATACATATTGACAAGTTACAGTAGTGTATCCTAATAGGAAACCAATAGTAATTCATTCATACATAGAGTCCTTGCAGCACCAACGCAAATAAACTGTAATATTAACAAATTATATGAAAAAAAAGTTATTCATGAGATTTCCATGAGTCATTCCACATGGTCAAATTATCTTGCAGACCCTGTCTTGCAGAAAATAATCTTGCAGGTGTTTTATCCTTAACTAAATAGGGCTATCAAATATCTGGCCTGTTTTTACAGTAAGTGGTGGCAAGGTTTGTGATGTACATGGAAGGTAAACTATTTGATAAAATCAACTATGGCTTTTTAATGGGATATCCTTGTTGAAATCTATACACCCCTTATGGAAGATTTGACCTTAATCTCCTACACACAGGGTGTAGATTTTAAATGGAGTCCCCCATTTGGGTAACCTCATTTGAAGCTCACACACTCCCTGTGTGAGAGATGATTAAGGTCATGTCTTATATAGGGGGTGTATAGATTTCAAATGGAATGAAGGAAAGTTTCATGTAGAAATTGTGTTAAGCAAGACTTAAAATGTCACAAGAATGAGCTTTTACTTTATGGGAATGAGAAATGGTCTATTCCAGTTGAAATCCATACACACCCCGAGGAAGACACAACCTTGATATCCCACACAGGGAGTGTGAATGTCAAATGGGTTACCTGAATGGGCAACTCCATTTAAAATCTATACTCCTTGTATGGGAGATTAACTACATGTCTTCCATGTGGGGTGTATGAATTTTAACTGGAATAACCCAATATGTAGGGAAAAATTGAATTGACAGATTTTGCGGCATGGCAAGCACATTTTGTGTATGATTGGCATACCGTCGTTGGGCAGGAAACACCTCCTATGTGCTTGTGGCCCCTGAACATGTTTAAAACAAAACTGCCATCTGGTTACATAGGAGGTTTTGCTTTAAACATGTTGAGAGGCCAAGGACACACAGGAGGTTTTTGCAGCCCAGTGATGATATACACATGTACTGTGATCTGCTCTTTCAATTTCAGTACTGATAAGGATAAAATGGACCAAACATGTCATTGACAGAATAGCCACTAGAATCTTAGATAACCTCATCTCAGATGCCATAGTTCATGACCTGTTGTACTTCTGAGATCTATGCAAACACCATGACTCCACCTTCTGCGTATGATGATTTTGTACCCAGAAGTACACAGTCTCGTAGCAAATGTATTGAAGGTAATGAACTTTGTCAGAGAATTGAGGTTGATATACCTGCAATATTGTATTTAAGCCAGCTGATGTGAAATAAAAAACAAAAACAAAAACTCTGTATGTATACACAGCAATGAATGTCAATAATCTTGTAAAAAATGCTAGCTTTATTAATCCACATAATGCGCTGTTCCAGTTGAAATCCATATACCCCATATGGATGACATGACCTTCATCTCCCACACAGGTGGGGTAGATTTCAAATGGAATTACCCTTTCAGGTCACCCCATTTGAAATTGATGTTTTCTGTAAATCCTTGGAGTCTTTGTGAGTACACCTGAGTTGGTGTGGCGTCAAATGCCGACATCTCAGGTCTACTCACAAAGGCCTTATGGGATTTACCGAAAAGGTAAATTCACATTCTCTATGTGTAAGATTAAGGTTATGTGTACCATAAGGGTGTATATGGATTTCAACTGGCTTAGCCTCAAGAATTGCTAATGATGATAATAGTTACATATGTATATTGTTAACAGTGCTACAAATATGATGCATATGACATGCAATCTGATCAATGCAGTGTATTTATACATGCCAGTCCAGTGATTATGATAATCCAAGATAACCTCATCCCAAATGACAGAGTTCATGACCTTGTGTGGTTCTCAGATGGAGATACCATAACTCCACCTTCTGCGCATGATGATTTGTACCCAGAAGTACACAGTCCGTAGCAAGTGTATTGAAGGAAATGAACTTTGTCAGATGATGATGATGATGTCAATCAACCTGACAAACAAAACTGGCAATTGCAGTGACTGATAAAATTTCTATGTATGTTTTTGATCGGTTCATGTTCTAACTGCTACATACAAAATACACCAGCGGTTGTAGAATTTATAAACCCACGATTTTGCCGATGATAATTATATTCTTTCCTAGTATATTATTCATATCGTTATAACAACCTTACAAGTATTATTCTTCTATGAAGTTTTTGTGTGTGTTGTTTTATTTTGTTGTGTTATTTTTGGGTTTTTGTACTGAATTAACTATTTGTTATTATGTATTAGGGCATTCAGATGAAAATACGCTTTTTGAGTGACTTCAATGCTTAAGCATAGATTTTAATTAAATTTTGTCCCCAAAATGGTCGGATTAAATAGATCAAAAGTAAAATCAACAGAGCTAACTTGAAATTGGAAATTTTATATTTGCTTCTATGCTTACACAAAAAATTGAAAATATCTCAGTTATATGGTTACAAAATTTGGGATTCAATAACCCTAAATATAGTTATATAAACTTAATATTTTGAACCAAATACCAAGATTTGCACTGCGATTAAGTCATGAAGTCATTCAAGATCTTTTGAAATGCAGTCGCAAAAACTGAAACGTTTCATATTCCAAATACCTTGCTGAAAAATGGTGTTTTTTTTCTACTCTTGTAATTTATGAATCGCAGCATTATTGTACTATTGATTCGTACTGGAGTGAGTGTTATTCAAACAATTGGTGGCGCTTTTAGGCATCTGAAGGCTGCATGTAACATACATTACTTTTTTGTCACGTTATTTGATCAGACAAACTTTGTAAATGATCCGCTTCTGTATTCGCCGTTGGGCAGGAAAAACCTCCTATGTGCTTGTGGCCCCTGAACATGTTTAAAACAAAAATGCCAACATGTTACATAGGAGGTTTTACTTTAAACATATTCAGGGGCTAATAACACAGGTTTTTCCTGCCCAACGACAATGTGTTGTACATGAAATTGCGGATAAGTGCCTATTTGATGTTATTTGAATTTTTTGAGTGCAAGGAAGACAGTTACATCTGCTAAGAAATGTAATAGCTGCTGTTTGCATATTTTTAACCATACACAAGTTTTATACTGCAAAAGTATTATATTTTACTTGAAGCAGCTATAACTCTATGAAGAAATGCAATAGCTGCTATTTGCATTTCTTTAACCATACACAAGTTTTATACTGTGAGAGTAATACATTTTACTTGAAGCAGCTATAACTCTTGTATGCATATGTCTTCTTTGCACTAGGTATGTAGGGTTCAAAATCACATTGAAAATTATATTATGGTCAGTACAGAATGAATGTATTATCAAGAGCACTATGTATTGGATCAAATGCAAATCTTAAATTAGATAAATAATTACCAAAGCAATTGAGTTAAAAACCCACTGTTGCCAAAGTTGAAACTTAATAAAAGTTTGGTATTAAATGAATCGTAAGGAATTGGCTCAAATGTCATTCGTTGAAATCATAGTTCTGATCTAAACCAGCTATGATATGAACAAGTTACAGGACCTGAATGTTGAACTTACAAAATGTTTTTGGAATAAAGACGGATTGGTAACATCCCGCCGACTAATTCAGAGTGAAATATGCGGATGTTATCACTAGGATCCACAACATGCTCATCTATCAAGACACAGTTCTTTAACCCCAATACATTTGCACATTCATTGAATGACCTTTGAAAATTTGGGTACAAAAACTCATACTCTGAAACTTTAGGGTCAAATTTTGCACTATGATTGTTTTATTGAGGTTATTGAACTATGCCATTGGGATGAGGCCATTGTGGCCCATGATGCAATATGGAGTGCTCATCACAAGCTGAGGCAGTGGTGTATTTTTATATCTGACACTGGTGGTTGTTTTTTTACACAAGGATATATAAATATCAATAGTTTGTTTGTACAAGATGTTAACTGAAGGAATTTTTTGAAGACTTAGTGGTGCTTTGAAAGAATTATTTTTGTTGTTCCATTGCCTCGGCTTGTATCGGAAAAGAATCGGACAAAATGTCAGTAATTTGTGTCAAACAATGTACTCTTACTTGAAGTTGCACTTGAGCAAAGACGATATACAAGGTATTACCAACTGAATTATAGGCATCTAACTAAGAACTATTTTGATTGGTTACAAAGAGGGATATATCATGTATTGAACCAATCAGGGATATGGTAACAACTATAATCAGTAGGGCTTAACTGCTTGGAGATCTAAAAGCTCTATTTTGATTGGTTACACAGATGATTATATAATGTAATTAACCAATCAGGGGCTCTGTATAAAATTGAAGTGCAACTTGAAGTCAAGCATATTGATATGACTAAAATCATACTTCCAACTTCATCAATTTAATGTAGCTTTCTAACTTCCATGGTTTTAAGTTGTTATAAAGAACATTGTAGTATGTACATTTATTGTCAATGAGGTAGAATCAAAGAGTACCAACTCGGCCATGTTTGCTCATGGACAGCAAATAGTGGAACTTTGGATTATTTCACTATGCGCCCGCTAAACTTCAATTTGAAGTGTGTGGTTGTTTTTGCATTGTGCGCAGCAAGTACTGCTCGCGCATTCTTTGCAAGATTGGAAGACGCAAACTGATGTTCAATTTCTGGCTTTTGCCGGCAAATGCCAAAGGTAACACTATTTGCCCTCCATGAGCTGCAAACCAATGGCGGATTGCGGATTTAACATATCATTACACAGAGTGTAATTTTGAGTTGGTACTCTTCAGTTCTAATCTCTTTGTTTATTGTTAAGTGGATATCAACCCACGTTCACATGGACTGATTAAAAAATGTAAAATTTGAAGAAAAAAATGAAAAAGAAACAAAAAATGGAAACTATACAAAAAAAAATAATAAAATTGTTCAAAACTGAAAATTCATGATTTTGTGTTTTATTTTGTGTGTATGTGTTGAGACATCTGCATGCTGATGATATCAGGTCACGTCCCCGAACAATGCCAAATTTGGCTGTAACCGCCCCACCTCCCGGGAGAGAGTCTTGCCCCCTATGGGATGCTGGCCACCCTGATATTTATTGACCCTTTTTATCAAATTGCACCAGTGCACATAAACGTTGAAAAAAACCACACCAGTGCATCTTGCAGAATTCGAACCGGCCACCTTTGTATTTTCTAGCACGATGTTCTAGCCAATTGAGCCACACAGAGGCACAATGGAGAAGAGCGGAAGATTTAAATCTATAGACCACTTGACATGTGACGTCATTGCCCGGCAGTATGCGCACGCATTATGGTACTTTCCATTGTTCTTTGCCCTGCAGTGTGCGTGCGCATCGTAGTCTGCTCAGGGCATGTGTATTTTAAATCTCCCACCACATTTCATATAGTACAAGAAAGCCATTGAACAGTGAAGCGGTTCTTTCGGGCATATCGACAGACCAATAAACAATAATGTAAAGTGGTCTATAGGTATTAGGTTGGAATGGTGTTCATCACATTCCTAGCGGAAGGCATCAGAACTGCATATTTTTTTACAGAAATATACAAAGTCATAGGGATGAAAATTATATACTTTAAAAGTTGATCATCTTATCAACCCTGAGAACTAAGTTCTCTAGGAATGCGACGAACACCATTCAAACCTATAGATTTAAAAATCTTCCGCTCTTCTCCAGTGTGTCTCTGTGGCTCAATTGGCTAGAGCGTCGTGCTAGTAATACGAAGGTCGCCGGTTCAAATCCGGCCAGATGCACTGGGTTTTTTTTCAATCCAGAGAAATATAAGTATATAATTTTCATGATTAAAACATAGGCAACAAGAAATAAATGCATTCACCAAGTATATTCCAGCAACAATTCTATTTATTGGCAATATTGCTACACTTGTTTCACAGGAAGGACTTCACTTTACAAAGAAAAAAATATATATTTATTTATATATTCATCATAAATGATTATGATATACACATGTACACCAATACAGTACACAGTTTGAAAACTTTAATAATAAAGTATGTTGAATCATACTTTGTTATAATAGCACACAGTTTTTGACCCCCAAACAATTTAAGGGGTAGCTGGAGGTACGTCATTGGGCTTTGGATCAGTTAATATCAAACATATTTAATATTTTCCTTCTTATATTTTATAATCATGTACAGAGAAATCCATTTCAAACTATTCATATTTGAAATTAATAGTTGGGACACCTTGACAATATGTTGGAACTCTTCATCGCCACTCTGATAGTTCAGTGAAATTACTTTAACTATGTTTGAAGAGAAGTACAAACCTTCTCCTTTCCCCTTCCCTCCCCATTCCCCCTCAATCAATGTTGGGGAGACTGGAGAGCCCAATGGAAAAAGTACTTTCATCAACATTGAACTGGGGATAGGGGTGGCGATTTACATTTAGTATGCCAGAGTGTGCCAACATTAATTTCCTTGATTACCAGCAAGCAGTGCTCGAAATAAGCCAAGATCTTCTAAGGTCCATTTGAGCTCTTCTGTGTGAAATATATATGCCCTTGTCAATTTCATTGGGCTCAAATTGTAAAATTGGAAAACATTATCTTAATCTTCCACGCAACATGAATTTCAAATGGGGTTACCTAAATGGGTGACTATTTGGAATCTACACTCCCTGTGTGAGAGATCATGTCTTCCACAGGGGATGTATGGATTTCAACTGGAATAACCCATTTGTGACTAGTTGGAAAAACATCAACAACAGGTATTCGCCAGCGAAGTGTTACTTGTAATCCGATTATCACTATGTCAACTGGATCACAACTGAATCATGATCGAAATGATCGCAACACAAAGTCTATGACATGTGCTATCAATTCCAAAAGATGCAGTTTCCAGTTTCCAGTTTCCAAGGAGATGTAACCACTTCGCTGGCAAATTGATGTTGAAGTCGGCATTGAATCCGTCTCGCAAACTTTGGCATACAAATTTCACAGGCTTTTTTTAGTCCTAAGGTCCGCCCAATTTCGAGCACTGCAAGCATTTAAAATCTCACCACAAGCTGTGCTTGGAGAAACTGGCACTTGGGACTATGGGACTTATGATACAGGCATAATGTATTTTTCACAAAAACATTTTGTGTACACAAGCATCTGATAAAGGTATTACCTTAACAGTACCCCCCTCACTTAAATACAGTACATGCCTGTATAATGTGTTTAATTTCCCTCTAACCAACATCCTAACATATTCACCAATTCAATACATAACAAGTCAATCCATTTTCATTTACAACACATAACAGGTTTTACTTTTTCTTCCCACTTTCTTTCATTAAAAAACCCATGTAAACTATTATACGTTCCAGCTACAGTGATACCTCGTGACGCCACACTGCACAAATTCAAGTCACTGTCAGAGGAGGCTTATGTATGTGAATGCAATGAAGCAAATAAATCTGCAATCAATACAGCCTTGATTTGCTAAGAATTGATCGGGGGACCTGTCTCATCAAATCACTCTAACACCTCTGCAAAAGTGACATAGGTATCATCGAAGCTGGAAAAGATAATAAATGTGTACATTGTACCTCTTTTTTATACCAAAAGACAAAACTGAGCTGTTTCACTGTCTGACTGTTACATGGCCTGACAAACTGCAAGTTGAATAACACAACAATACTTGTATACCATTACTTATAAAAAGGATACATATAAGACTATATTTCAACTACCGGTACTCAACCCCTGAGCACTACCTGCCGATCTAACATTGCCTCTGATTGGTCAATTACATGATATCTTCACTTTAATCACCAATCAGAATGGAGCTTTGCAAATAATTCACCACAATTTTTTTTGTGTGGTGAAATTATTCTAACATATGTTGCTGATTGGTCCAATTGATAAAAACTTCTTTTTGGCCAATCAGCAGGTAGTTCTCATGGGGTTAACAGAAATAAAAACAGCAAGACAAGGGATTTGGAAAACAAAGAATCAGGGAGGAAGAAAGTATAAAAAATAGAGGGATAGTGATGAAAGAAAGGTAAGGCAACAAAAAAAGCCCTGTTCTACGGGCACGACCAATCCAGAACTTGCGTTTTGGAGAATTTGTTTAATTTTGGCTAAAATCTTGTAAAATCAGCTGTTTGGGGCAAATATTGATTAATGAAAATGTTTGCCAAAAATCTTCTTTTTTGTGTGTGTGAAATTTTACCCTACTTGAAAGGTCCATCAGCCCGTAGAACAGGGAGACACAGCTGATGGATGAGAATCATCTGCAGAAAAAAAAATGGAGGAAAGAGACTTACTTAGATTACAACTCAAAACTAGCACCATATTTAATAGCCTCACTACCAACTGATTTACAAAGAATGGTAGTGATTAAAAAAACAGCAGACTTAATGTTTACTAATTATCTATGTATGATTTACTACATGTACAATATTATGCAGTATGATATTTTGGAAGTACAGGGGAAAACAACTTACATTCGAGTAACAACAGCAATGTGAACAAAAATGAAAATTACAGATCCCAAGTGTCACATGGTTTCTTTTGTCAAATCTTAACCAGGAAGAACTAATTGGAAAACATTTCTCTTTCATGTTCAGCATCAATAAATGTGTGAATTATGGTATGATCCCACCACGTAGTTAACAGATAAGCTTAGTTAGTGGCTATGGTTTAGCTTGTTAGCGCTGAATTTCATTGGTTTCTGCATGCCATCTATCACACGATAGATGGCAGCAATCGCGTCATCATGGAAGACGCTTGTCAAAGAATGAGTATGTAGCAATAACAAACGTTCTATAATAATACGCGAACGAGATCACAGTATGCGCAACTACAAAGGGTAAACAAGTTTAGTTCATTTCAGAAATGGGGCGTTTTCATGATGATAACTTAGTTTTTTAAACAGTATTTAGTTATAAAAATAATATTTAACTGACTAAGAATAAGAATAAACGATAGGAATTTTTGTTTTTACTATCTTCTACCAAGTGATAGACGACAGGCAGGTCCAATATTTTTATCGTAGTGGATACCAGCTGCACCGTCACACATCCACTACTCAAAATATTGGACCTGCCTGTCATCTATCACATATTCTTAAACACTTGAGAACGTTCCTGCAATCTTATTGGTTCTTACCCAGCTTTACCCGTTTGATATGACACGATATCACACGGGACAGCGTGTGTGCATCGACGCGATACGCGTATTCGCTATTTAGACCAATCGGAGGCGCACAGCAACAACGGGACTGATCGATTTTAAGCCCTAGGTAGTTCCTTGCAAAATGTAAGATTTAATTTGATTAAAATTTGTATGATATTTTTATTTGAATTGAAGTGTTTAAGAATGAGAATAAAGGTATTGTTTTTAGCCGCTGTGGTGCATCAATCGTCTCATATAACACAGGCGACATCATTATTTTTGGCGTAAAACAACTCGGCGAATGATATCACCCGTGTTATATGAGACGATAGATGCACTCCAGGGGCTAAAACCAATACCTTTATTCTCTAAGTAGAGGATAGTCAAAACAACAATTCCTATCGTTTATTCTCTAAGTATTCAATTATTTTTTATAAATCACTTACAGCTTTCAGTGCCATACACTAATTAGTGCCCCTAATTAGCAATTACAATTTAATTTCATTGCATAAAATAATTAATTAATTCAAAACACAGAAGGCAGCCTTTAGCAAAATTGCATCTTGCATCTTCATACATTCACCTTAAGTATTATTATTACTTCTATTTTTAGCACCAGCTGCAGAAATCTAAAAATAATACACTTCATATAGGCTATTCCAGTTGAAATCCATACACCCCTATAATGGAAGACATGACCTTAATCTCCCACACAGGAGGTGTGAATTTCAAATGGGGTTACCTGAATGAGTGCCTCCATTTGAAATCTACACTCCAGGATCTACACCCCTGTGTGGGAGATCAAGTCATGTCTTCCATAGGGGGTGTATGGATTTCGACTTAAATAGCCTAATTACAATGCAGATACAGTTGAGTTCTCACTAGAATAGCGCCACAAATACAATGAACTCAGTTCACACTAATTGATTTCACAGTTTTCATTAGATGTAACATCTGGGGCTCCTAGTGACTTGCTTTTTACACTAATTGTAAAATAAATTGAATTCTGTTTCCTAATTAAGGGTATACGAGGTATTGTTGGTCGAAGCAGCCAAAAAAATGGATTTTCATTATCTGAATCAATATGATTGAAAAGTAACACTTTGGTGTTTTGCAAAAGTTCATTCTACAAATCATATACTTGGAAAACTTGCTTAATTTATTGTTGTTAATTTAGGGATTCAATCATGTTTCACCGTTGTTCATCACCGTTTAACAACGATGCGGACGCGTCGTCTGCGTGGTTTACTTCGCGAGGGCAGCTTTAGCTGCCCGAGCTTAAGTAAACTATGCAGACGCGCCGACGCGAAGTTGTTAAACGGTGATGAACAACAGTGAAACATGATTGAATCCTTTCAACAACGAAAAGAAGCTAAAGATCGTATAATTCACGATTATTTCACGGGAAATAAATGTCAGTTAATCATTGTCACTAAGCCTTACAAAAACTTCGATGATTTCTCTGTTAATATCAATAAAACTACAGAATAAAACGGCAACATTTAGCCGCTATCTGAAAATACTGAATTCAACTTGTAAGCTTGCATACGCACAAAGGTTCCAGGCATGACGAATTTTACGCGCTCTCGCGTAGTCTTGCTCGCGTTCGCGCATACGCTACAGTAAAAGTGTGGATTCATCACGAATTAACAACGGTTGGCTCCTGTACAAAGGTATAGGAGGAGTTGTTGAAATGCGTTTTACAAAGGTGTTGTTGTTTCAGCCCTCTTTACCACATAACTCAAGAACCACAGGACCTGCAAAAGTATATCTGTGATATTTGAATTCTTCTACACGCTCGCTATGAATTGAGCAATGCAATTTTTTGCTAAAGCTCACTACCATTCGCAAGATGCTGTGAACTACTTTTTTCTGCTGCTTCGACCGACAATACATCATATACCCTTAAGTCATTTTTTTTTGCCAATTTGATTAGGTTAAAATGTTGTAATATATCACATACTATCTCTCCATTGAGCAAATCAATATTAATGCTGTGCAGCTGTAAATGCAAGAACAAAATGCAAATCATCAAGAAACAAGATAAATTTGGTACCTCATTTTATATTGGAATGAAAATGTTATTCTGCAAGTCTTAAAAATACTATTTTGTTAACAACCAACTTGAAAGTTGATGTTGAAAATAGATGTTGACAATACTGGATCGATATAAAATTGATTACCCGGCAAAAGGTTCAGACCAAATTTTTACGCTCATCACATGTATTTTGTTTGTCACTGTCGAAAAGGATCACAGCAGGATAACTTTGCAATTCCCCCCATCAAAATATTTCTAATACCAAATATTGTAGTGACTCTTTTCTGTACAAAAACTCTGCAAAAAGCCTTTCACAATGAGCTGAACAATGTTAAGTTGAACAAGGTGCTTAACATTCAACAATGCTTCATTCAGGGAACAAACCTAAAGTTTGATAACGTCCTATAAACAAAGCTGACCCCCTCCCTCCCTCCCTGAAATGTAAGTGTGCAATGTTGACAATTTCAACCTCGAAAGGTCAACTTTGACCAATATTTTAACAAGGATTATTCAAACATAATCAAGACTTTTAGACCCCCCACCATGAAAGGATGATGTCATCAAACTTTTTGTTTTTTCCCTTATTATTAAGTCAACATGAAAATATCCACACTTAACGAGTTGTTCTTCATCACAGACTACAACAGACCCTGTATCAACAGGCAAAGTCCCCATGTATTGTATGCTGTGAATTCTCGCATATTCATGAGGACTGATTGTTCCATCATGCAGTGTCCAACAATCACACCAGCGTTGTGTGCCTCTGCGTTTACATGATAGACCATAAAAATACGCGGCAAGTGTGTAGCAGTTTAGCCTGTCACATTTCATGGAACAATCAGCCCTCATTATCGGATGATGTGGAGACTTTTTACTGCTAGTACATAGTCTGTTATCTTCTTCGTCCATGTTCATCATACATACTACACTAACATCTACAAATATATAACAATGATAATAATAATAATGACAATTCACAACAGGTATACGATACCTCTTTGGAATGATAATGCACAGCATCACAATGAAATATATAAAGATAGATATATATATTCGAATGTACAGCATATAATTATATAATTGAATACAGTTTTTCACAAGCTATATATAGTAAGCAGTCACTGAAGGCAACAATGGCATCAGCTATATATATGTCTATATATATATATGTTACATACTCTGAGGCTATGGCTTTCAAGTCGGATCAAACCAGATTACCAGAATCCAGTTCAATTGTTATGCTGTTGCTCTGGCTGTCAACACACAGCTTTTAAGTCGGATCAAACCAGATTACGAGAATCCAGTTCAAACAGTTTTATGGCAATGCCAGCATGCAAATTTAATAGGCAGAATGAAGGGCAGTCTTGATACACAACTGATATACAGTCATACAGAGCAAAAGCTCGCACTAGAGCTGAGCATGGAAAGACTTAAATGTCCAATGGCAATTTGTCACAGCAGAAAAAAAAAACATGTGTAGTATGAACAGGGAATAGATTTTTGTAGTTACACGGATAAAAAACATGTGTAGTATGAACAGGCAATAGGATTTTTTTAGTTACACATCAGGGGGAATGGTTTTTTAAGGATCCCTTCATTCTAGTAAGCTTGTACTTTGTACTCCATCTGTAAAAAAAATAAAACGATCAATTATGATACTTTTTTTCCTTCTCAAAACGTTTTATAAACAAAATTAAAAATAAAATGATACTATCGATTATAATCACAGACTTTAGAGTTGCAATCTTGACTTAAGTTTTCAATATGCACAGCACATTGAAACAGACATACTACCCAGAAATGAGTATTCATTTTCTTTACAATTTTGTACTTACTACATTTGGTCCTTATTTTGTAAAGCTTGTTTTATTTTCATAAGACTTTGTCTTCATCACAGATCAGTACACATTTCATATAAACCCATGTCTCAAAATTCAAACTTGAATGACCAGTCCAGCAGGTCAGTTGCCTGATGAAGTGTGATGGTATCACATGCAACGTAAAAAATATTAAGTCCAGTATTTTGATTCAATTCCAATTTTCATTTTTCTTGATAACTTATTGAGGATCTTTGACCTGTAAACATCAACAGATCTTTGGATCATCGAGATTCCAAAGTATGAATTTAAAAGGTCCAAGTAAATCTTGAGCTTCAAGAACTTCAGATCTTTTAGGGTACAAACTATTTCTTGACCACATATACTTTGATCAGCTCATAATCGGCAGGCCTTATAACATTGCAGATTAATATCAAAATATTTTAATTTGAGAATTGTCTTGTGACATCTTGCCAGAAGCATCACAAATTATCAATTGAAGTCCTGTACTTTGTCTACTTTCTTTAACACACAAAATATCTACACCAGACTGGTCAACTAATAATAGCACTCTTAACATGGGTCTACTTTTCAGCGTAGTGGTAAAAGCCTAACATTTCCCACCTATTAAGAGCTGATCAAGCTATAAGTCCAAACAACCTAGACTTTCAGAGTAAGAAAGATCTCTAATGAACTAGAGATTCAAACACCTGTTGCCCTTTGATCAAAATGACCTCTGGGTCCAAAGATTCCATGACCACAGAATCCAAAGAACTCTTGATCTCTTCTCTTAGGCCCTAGGATCTCAAGAATCCAGCAGTCTGAAGATATCTGACCACTCCCTGCTCCCCCAACTAGACCCAAGGATGAATATAAAGAATTCTTGATCTCAAAGGCCCTAGGATCTCAAGAATCCAGCAGTATGAAGATCTCTGATCACCCCCTACCCCCCCCAACTGAGTTCAAGGATTCCCAGACCACAAAATCCAAAGAACTCTTGACCTCAAAGGCCCAAGGATCTCAAGAATCCAGCAGTCTGAAGATCTATGACCCTCCTCACCCCGCAACGATCAGAATCTTGGTCAAAAATCAAGTTACCTCCAACACAGAATAAAGCAATTCCTATCGTGGTAACTTCCGGGGTAACTTGATCGCTGACCAAAATTCAGCTTTCTGCCCTCACCCCACCCCTTTTCAATACTTATGACTTAAAATAGAAATAGACATGCATTCTTGCACATCGTTCACTTTCTTGCTTTTTCAAAAGCATGTACACAAATTTGTACATTCAAAAGCAGGCAGAGCCATTGTCACATACAAGTTACAACAAATACACTAGTAATACAAACATATTGTGGCAGCCAATGCCTTCAGCCAAGATGGCAATGCCACTAAGAAACTGAAGTGTACACAAAACTTACTGTGGTCCCACAACACATTTCAAATTTAGAATTTGTAATGCTACCCACACTTTATATATCGAGGACTCAGTGCAACAAAGCCTCATCTCCATCAGCACCCCTGGGTTATATTGTGTATCAATGCAATGGGGTTATGAATAACATTACATTACCCATGTAACAAATTGAGATACCGTTTTGTTACACTGAGACTTTGATGTAATAGTTGGTAAGTCTTGTAACACAATTGTGGAGTCAACATTCGCAAAATTGGCTGTTTTTCATGGATTCCTCCTTCTGTGGTGTACCAGGGGATATATGCAACTTCCAACATGCTAGTTAAAACCAGTAAGAACCACATGCTTTTCTCACAATTCATATCCCTTGCACCTTTAGCTCAAAGTCCAATTTTTAATACAGCGCAACTTTAACATCTGGCACGCCACCCTGTCATATACACAATGATGACTGTAAAACCACTTAATTTTGCTGGGATTTAATTTTGTTCATTTTGCTAGAAGATTTATTTCGTTAAATTAAATACCTGCAAATTTTGAATTGAATCGAATTGCTGGATTAATGAAATTTAATACCCTCGAAAATGGTGGTCATTGGCAATTAGCGAAATTAAGTACTAGTGAAATTAAATACCTTTACAGTATGTTGAGAAGCATCCATACTCATATCATTACTCACAGAATAAAGCATAGCTTGTGGGTGGCGTACCGTATATAAAACCTAGCCCAATTTACTTACATATTTTGACTGACCACATTTAAGAGCACAAACATTTTATCACTTGTAACATGATATACAACTACAGTATAATCAAAGGCAAAACTGACAATATAAAATATGTGTATACATAGGTACATGTTATTTCTCAATCATAAATATAATTCTCTTTTTTTGTACATGAACATCTCCTAAAATGGACTATTACAATTGAAATCCATACACCCCCTGGAAGACATGACCTTAATCTCCCACACAGGAGGTATACATGTAGATTTCAGATGGAGCTGACCCATTCAGGTAACCCAATTTGGAATTCAAACTCCCTGTGTAAGATTAAGGTTAGGTCCTCAAAAGGGGTGTATGGATTTCTACTGGATCTGTCCATTTACTATTCACATCACTTTTAAAACAATCTTATTGTTACTAAACTACTGGAAGGCTAACATCTCATATGCTAGGGTTGACATGAAATTATAAATTCCCCTACATAGGAAGAAATGAGTTTGGGTTAACAAGGAAAATGGGCTATTTAAGTTGAAATCCATACAACCCCTATGGAAGACATGACCTTAAATCTCCCACACAGGTAGTGTAGAAATCAAATGAAGTCAGTCACCAATTCAGGTAATCCTATTTGAAATTCACACTCCCCATGTGATAGATTACGGTTATGTGTTCCATAGGGGGTGTATGGATTACAACTGGAATAGCCAATGCACCTAAACAGGAAGAAACGAGTTGTAAAAAAATCATGACACATACTGAAGTACAGTATTGAATGAGTGTGAATGTCATGTCCAAATTTGGAAGATGCGACACATTTGAGGTATATACGATTATACGGGGTACCAAATTGGTTTTTTAAGGGTTTTTAAGGGTTAGGGTTAAGGAAAGTGTTAGGGTTAGCTAGAAATCTTCCGAGTGTAAGAGACTGTTTTCAGTCTCTTACACACTATCACATTTGCGATCCTATACTTTTACATTGGGATGACCATGGTCATAGGAACCGATTTGGTCCCACAATATAGATGCACATTTTGCCACCCTGGTCAGCCTTGCCCTATTTCACTCACCTGGAAGGTTATCAAATTACTCGTCTGATCACAAGGATTAAAACAATGCATAGTTTGTGCTATCTACGACCTATCGTTATGGAATTATCGTACAAAAACCACATTTTTTGGCAAAATGTCACTTTTTTGGTTGTGCAGGGGTGAAAATTTCAACATGCTCCAATTTTGAAAACAATGGTGGCAAACTGTTCGTGTAGCTGACAGGAATCAGAAAAAGAATAGTTTTGCCTATGTGATGTGTTCACCTACTGAGATAGAGGGCAAACAATGTCAAAGGCCATTGGGTGGCCTTGGGCCATTGTTGATCTTTGACTTCCATTGCACATAACAAGTAAACAGTTTAGAAGGCAAGTTCTATACCATTTCTTGATTCTTATATCAAGATGAGCAATTTTGACACTATTTTTGCTAAAATCGGAGTAAATTGAAACTTTTACCCCTGTACAACCAAAAATGTGATATTTTACCCACAAATGAGGTTTTTGTAGGATAACTCCCTAACGATAGGTCATAGATAGTACAAACTATACATTTTTTAATCCTTGTGATCAGACGAGTAATTTGGTATATCTGACAACAAGACCAGAACATTTTTAACATTTTACCCCTGTATTCGACCTTTTTTGACCTCTGGCGGTCATCAGGGGTCAAATCCAAAATGGCTCCACGTCTTGAAATCAACATTGGACCTTGTACTTCATGTGTGGAAATTCTCATGCTTCTGCTAAAATGTGCACAATGCTTTAGCTTAGCAGCTGTACTAATATAAAATATTAAATATTTGGTCCAAAAAATGTACAAACATAAACCCTCACAAAGCCTGCCAATCAAAGTGTAACTTTACTCATGCCCTTTCTAATAAGGAGTTGATGTTTTAAAGTCATGCCCTACCCAATAAAAAGAGTTGATCTAAAAGAACATTACTTTAACGTTACAGCCATCATTGAAAAACAACATTCAACAATTACAAAATACTGGCACTCACATATCAATGTGTAACTACAAATAGCAGCATTATTACAATGTACACTAGGATCCACAACATGCTCATCTATCAAGGGCACAATTCTTAAACCCCAATACATTTGCACATTCATTGAATGACCTTAAGGACAAAAATTCATATTCTGCAACTTGAGGTCAAATTTTTCACTGGTTGTTTAATTGAGGTTATTGAACTATGCCATTGGGGATGAGGCCATTGTGGTTCATAGTGGTATAGCAACCAGACACACATACAGCACACTTTTACACATCATCACCATCGTTGGTCCATTTTTCCGTTTACAGCTCGGCTCTTCCGGATCATCTTCGGTTCCTGAATTTGACGGTTCCTCCTCGTGAATCATCAGTTTTCTCTCCGTCTCTGCGTCTTCTTCGATCCTGTTACAGTTATCAAGCACCCTTCTCGGCTTTTTGGTTGGTCCTTTATCGTAGGGTATAGAAAGTGAATTTACTTGCTGATGAGTCCCAACTTGACCTAGAGAATTCTGAGGATTCATGCTGGACTCGCGTAAACGGCTTAAGCTGTGGCTTCTTCGCAACGGCCCGCCGTCGGTGGAGACAAGCCCAAGCTCGGCAAGGTTCAAGGCAGATTGGGAAAGCCGCTTGTTGAGGTGACATCGTAGAACCTCGCGGACCTTACGAGATGATTCCCTCCCGTCGTGCACAGCGGCAGTGTCTTCTCCAACCAACACAAGTTGCGTTTTCACTTTTCTACCGTGACCATGCAGCGATGACTTTCCCCTACCGGTTTGCGAGGCTAGGCTCAGATCAAGACTGGCACTTCTGTGCAAACCGTTACTAGCAGGGAATGAACCGAGCAGCAAATTTGGGGTACTCTTTTGTGAGCTGCTGGGTTTCTGAAGACCTTTCAATATTCTGACCCTATTATGTAATATCCCATGTGATTCTTTCCCTAGAGTGTCTATAGAGGCAAGGTTCATGAGACTCTGGGAGCGTCCCTCATCTAAATCAAGCAAAGTTCTTCTACTATCTACATCCGTATCACCATGCTCGTTAGGTTCTTCGAAGTCTTGAGCATCTTCCTTCATCTTTGCTGCTGCATCTGCTGAGTTTTTGATGGCATCGTATACTTCTGCACGAATCGGGATCGGAACGGGAATCGGAATGGGTATGGGCACAAAAATAGGATGTGGAACGATGATTGTTAATGGGGGCAATACAGAGGACGGAGTTGACGGCTGCTGGCGCTGTGGGGAAGGCGGCTTCGTTGAATTTGACGAAGGTTGTGAGCGTACCCCTTGAACCGGCAAAGGGGAGGTAGGCAAAGTTGGACTGACAATCTGCGGAGGAGCACTAATTTGTGGAGTCTGCAAGACAACATTACCAGTTTGATGAGGGATGAATGGCATCTGGTTACCGCTGACAACAAGTGGTGTCTGTCCCAAGACTTGATTGTGAGATGAACCCATTGGTGCTTGAAACACTGCTGGAACACCCAGGAATGTACTCTGCTGCAAAGCTGCTGCAGCTTGCACACTGGCTGCTGCATTGATGGCAGCTTGTGGTGGAGCAGCGGTCATGACCGGAGTTGTCTTTTGACCTGGCAACAAACCATTGCTGCTAGACACAGTGCTATCTGCCTGAGCTTGGATTCTAGTCGAGCTACGGTTCTGCAGCATAGTCTGTATCTGTCGCATAGTTCCATTGCTTGCACCGGTTGTCAAGGCTAGAGGACTGCAGGCTCCACCGCTGCTACTTTCCGATGACAGACTCTTGCTTCTGGCTTCACCGATGGCTCGAAGTCCAGATGGCTTCTTGGACTTCTTGATGGTACTCGTGACAGGTCCTACAACAATGCTAGATATGCTTTCTTCTGAAGCTGTGGGCAATGCAGCAGCAGCTGCTGTAGGAGAAGGCAACTCCTCCTCAGATGGCACCGGTTCCACTTTGTACTCCCTGTTGCTACCTAAAGACTGAGTTTCCTTACAGAATACATCCATCTTGTATTGATTCAGGCACTTGACGCTGCAGAACTGCAGCTTGATGTCACCATTCTGGAAATCCACATACTCCTTGGTGTGACGGATGTGACGGCACCAATCGCACACCTTGTTGCGCTTGAAGTAGGCTCTGCGGCAGGATGCGAAGCATTTCTCGCTGCAGAAGGCTTTGGATTCTGTAGCAGTGTTGAGGGTGTAGCGTTTGACACCCATTTGCTGACACCAAGCGCAGATGATCTGCTGCTCGTATGATGCTCGTCTTTCCTCTGTGTAGATAACAAAAAGACAAGTACATCATAATTTAAGAGTGGTGCCATAAACATGCAAAACATGTGACATGAATTAACCCCATGAGAAATACCGGCCGATTGGCCAAAATGAATATTGTTTCCAATTTTGAACCAATCACGGAGGGTATTAATAAGATCATCTGCAAATGCAAGTTTGACCATAAATACTAGTTTAAAGCCAAGTCATAATTGGACATTGAAATGAGCATTTCAAGTTATCAACCAATCAGAAATACTGTTAGATGACCAGTATTGTCCAGGGTGTTAAACAAATGGAAAACAATACTGGTATGCACTTTTTTATTGCATTTTGGTGCAAAATGGTGTATTTCAAAAAGCTATGTGCAGCATTCTTCAAGAATAAAACTTTTTCAGTTCAATGCAATATTATAACATTGCCATAAAATATAAGATTATTTTTGTTCCAAAAAATGTTAGTCTTCACTGTCAGATATGTCCTGACTATTACCTATTTCAGCAGCTGATCTTATAGCGGTATAAAGTTGTGTCCTGGCCACCTCCAGATCACTGCCACCACTGCCACTTCCTTGCATCCTGGCCACCTCCGGATCACTGCCACTTCCTGTACTGGAGCCACTGGTTGAGGCACAGTCTTCTATGGGGTCACCTGGCTCCATTGGGTTCAATCGTGATGACTTTCTCTTTCCTTCTATTCTCTTCTTACCTACATGGTAAATGTAAAAGTCACATCCATGAATGTAATTGAATTCAGTTTTGACTTTTATAAATTGCAGAAAGCAACATATTGCTCTCCTGAGCATGCAGGCTTCTTTTTGGCATTTTCTTTGCATTATTTTGCTATCTACTACAGAAAGCAGTGATAAATTTGCATCCCAAAGTTATCCGTGTAATGTTTCATTAATGGACCCCTTACAGTGTGTTTCTATTGAGCATCCGGATTTTTTCCAGTAAAATTGTTCACCGGTTATAGTCATGTAGCAGAGAATGACGGTTTTAAACAGGCAAATTCTATTGGGGACTGTTATCCAGAAAATACTGGCCTAATCATCACACTTGAAATATGTATGCGCACTATACTATGAAGAACATGGGAATTACAGTGGGTATTTGAACACATTTTTGTTCTGAAAAATCATGAGTTGACCTCAATGTTTATCAACAAAGGCAAGGGACTGGTATATCAATATGCTTGAGTGAACCCCATTCAACCACTGCACTGTTCAATAGCCTCATTGTGAAGTGGCGGGAGTTATAAAAACACAAGCCCTGATCAAAATATGATGCACGCACAATCGTCGCACATACTGCCAGGAAGAAAACAGGAAATTGTGATGATGCATGCGCATACTGCCAGGCATTGACGTCAGAAGTCAACTCATCTATAAGTTTTTGAGTTATGCAAATGAGTGACCTAATTAGCATATTTTACCAAATACATGTAGTTAACAGAATTTAAAGACCACCAATTGCCACCCCACCACTAAATCACATTCTGAGACATTGTACTCACAGACAACCACAAAAAATAATGCCTCTGGTGGATGCATAAAAAGACCATACTTGCCTTGCTTGTCATCAGAAAAGCCTTGCAAATGAAGATCTTCTGTGACAGACTTGTCAACTTTCTCGTCATAGCCATAGATGGCCAGTAGTTCATTCATTGTGTTGGCAGCATAGTCCTGAAGTCAAACAAAATAGAAAACAAGAAAAAAACTTTTTGTTACGTTTTGACAGAATCCATTTTGATTCTACTCAACCTACATGTATACACACTACTAGATTGAGTCAGAAATACAAACATTTTGATTTTTTAATGGGCCAACCCACAACAGCTGATAGGTGTATCCCATCATGCTCTCTAGTACCATGATAAAAATGTTTGTGCCATAGAAAGTGTACACAAAATTCCTCACTTCAACATTCAATAACTTGCTTATATCAGAGGAGCTTAGACTTTTGTTTGAAAAAATATGATCTCTAAAGTATTGTGAAACTATCCATAGCTCTCAATATCTAAGCGGCTCTTGTTTACATACATATTGTATACATTTGCTATGGAGCAAGCAGATAGACTGCAATGCATGATGGGATACTCCCTTTAGCTGCTCATTCAAAATGTCATGAAATTTAGGTTAAGTTTTGAGGATGTACCCAGGTTTTGAAATTTTTTAATTATATGGATTTTTAATAATTTTCACTCAACTACCAGAAAGTAATATTCAACTTAATCAATTTACATCATAAAACTGTTAGCATGTAGTCTTGGATAAAACTATTCATAAAATAAATTTGTAATAAGGTCATGCGTCATGAATTGGGGTATAGGAAAAGGTGGCGGTGTTACATTTCCCCCCCCCCCCAAAACATTTTGTCACAGATCTCAAGAATGGACAGGGGTACTGAACTGGTTTTGGTCTTATTTTCTTGCTAATTTATCTGGCTAAAATTGTGGAAGGTAAAACTTTCATACTATTTGTACTTTGTGAGATATTGCCAATCAAAGGATGTTAAGTCAGGGGTGGCGGAGCCTACGGATAAGGAGCCTACGGATGAGGCATGTGTTAAAGTATAGGGAATATTGTTTTTTGGTGACTCTCAAATATATTTTTTACTGTAACTTCATAACCCAGCAAGGTATTGAGATGGATTATGTACCATTGTTTTGGTATTTCTGTCTAGTTTGAAGTGTGACTAGTTTTACTCTAAGTAAAGTTAATTTGTTGCAAGTGTGCTGCATTCTGTGTCATGGTTTCTAGACTTTTCCTATACATTACTGTACTAGGTATTTATTTATGCTCCGAAATGTTCTGACTATCATATTTCTTGAAGGAGTTACCCTACTGCTGTGAAAGTTAGCATTTTCTTGATGGAAATTTGATGAGGAATTCAAATATGCCACTGGTTTTTGTGTAGGACCTGGAGGGGAAAAGTTGTTATTGATAATGTTATAAAAATCATAAAAATTATGTACGATTTTGAACACCCAGTATCTCAGTAACATACCTCATCATTACATGTTTGCTTTTTTTGAAGCCTACAATGTTATTAGCACATCTGAAAAGGTTTTAGCAGAAAAAGTTTTTACGTTAGTAAATAAGAGAGGAACAAAATTTTATACTTTTTGAACCAAAATTTAACTTAAATTCCACCCTATATGACATTTGCGGCACCCTGTATATTGACCAATTGTTTGTATGTGTGTATTCCTGGTACTCTAAGCTTGACAGTGATAGTTTTATAGGGTTTTGATGAACAGTTTATGAACTAGATCAGTTTAAGTACAAACACATGTAAATTGTTCAATTTTTTAGTATACAACGCATTTGGCCCCCAATTCATTGCGTACGACCATAAACAAACACAGCACTGCCCATGCCTTTAATTATTTCCCATAGTATTACGTCATCAAATCCTGTCTGTAGTGACTGAATGGGTTTCTTCACTAATTACAAACACTAATTAAGACAATTATATGATGCATGCTGCTTCATCATATGTGATGTGATCCAGCTCCCATAAAAGTGGTATTTTTCACACATGTACCCGGTAATTGTTTACACTTTGCCAATTGTGAACTACTGGTGGGATATTTTAACTGGGTTAATGTTTTGTGATTTGATAAATTCTAGACAGTATAGTGGGTGTGTTAATTCATATTTCCAAATTTTTTATATTCACATTAAGAGGTCGGTCACCCAACTTTGCACAGTATTTTTTGTGGGGCCTGAGAGCACATCAGACTCACCAAATTGCATTCTGAATGAGGAATGTACTTCTCAAGTTCTGATATCATATATTTTTTGAAATTTGTGATAAAAATGTACATTTTATGGCAAATAATTAAAAATTGGTTTTATTGAAATTTTACAGTCCTCAAAGTAAATTGTATAAATCCAATGGAAAGTGTATGTAGTTGGGATGAAAAGCCGTCCATCATATGAAAATTTTGGCCTTTTGTATTGAAAATATGGATTTTTTTGGGGGGAAACAAATGTATATCTTCATTCTTCAATATGAAAGCTACATGTACATACACATTAAGTACATGCATTAGATTTACAAAATTGACTGTCAAATATAATTTGTCATAATTTGTATTATAATATCACAAATTACAAAAAAAAAAAATCAAATTTGATAAGGATTCCTCGTATTCTAAATGCAATTTTATGTGTTTGACCATGAAAAAGTAAGGATGCACAACTGTTTGGTACAGGTGTCACATAAAAAGATTACATGTAGAAAAGGTACCTATTTGTGATGGAACAACAACTTACATAATATTTATTCATCTTTCTTGTTTTGTCATTGTCAAGTTCTGTGAAGTTTTAACTTTGTATCTTAAAAGCAATTTTTTTTAACACACCTGCCAACAGCATGATGATTGTCTGCGACTCTGCATACATGGTGTGATGAACGACCGTTTGTGTGTAATGCAGAAATACATGACGCAAACTCACTTGTGATTTTCATTAATGTCCAAAGTCATGCGTTTGCATTACTATTTTGAAATACAATAACGGTCAGTACGGTAGCAGAATTTCTCTGGTTTCCAACCTCGAATAACAAGTAATTTAAGGCCTATAAGCCTTTTTTTCCTTCAAATTTTGTAAAAAAAATTAATTAATTTTTTTTTGTGTTTTCGGGTACCATACTTTGGCCTGTGAATTTTGACTCTGGTAGGCCAAACGGGTGGGAACTTTGGACCTTGGAATTGGTTGAGTGCCTTTCAACTTTTACAGTGTATACATGTAGGCCTACACATTAAATTCATAATAATGTTCTCAGCTACATCATTGGAGCCCTATGAGCCCAAATATTGTGATGTTTCTTATTTGTGAAACAGATGTCAATAGAGCACCCTGTAACTCAGACAGTATCCAATAATATCATAATGATAAAAGAAGATACTGAGTTTTAAATACTGGAACTAGGTTTTACTTGACTTTCCTGTCAGGGTTCGGTATAGACATGATAGAGGGGTTTTACATGCACAGAGCATGTGGCAGTGGCATGTAAAATTGGTTCTGTGTATGTCCTAGTGTACCGGGTATATAGCCTACATGTATGTAAAATTTTGCCTGCACATGGACTGCACGCAAAATTTTGTGATATATGCATCAGTCCACATTGTGGATATGCTTTTACGATGGGCGTTCATAACAATTAAGTTTTAAGCAAGTTCGCCGTTGGACAAGTTTAGAACTGTCCAGTCCGTATTCAAGGAAAAATTGCAGTAGTGGCGCATGCGCATGTAACTTTTTTTTTTAAATCAATGCCTTAATAATCTATTTTATTGTACGGTACCGTACCGGCATACCTAGCGCTGGTATCGGCCAGGGTTACAGCTAGGCAAATTTTAGTGCGGGGGAAATCTATATGAAATGGTAACAAAATTGAAATTTTGATAAGAATTGTTCATTTTTATACTGATTGTTCATTGATTTTGAAACATTTGAGACTGGAGTGCCGGGTATTTGGGCTCAAAATTAGCTTGAGTGCCGGGTGGAAATTAAGAGTGCTGGGCCCGCCCACCACCGTCCAGCATAGCTACAACCCTGGTATCGGCAAACATTTTCATTGTCGACAATCAACAAAATTAAAAAGCCGACGTCGACAACTGTTGACAATCAGGCCGTATTAATAACCCCCCAAATCGGCCCACAAACCTGGCAAATTTTGTGACGATCCCGATGCAAAATTTGGCAACCTACACGATGGCACAACACGCTGCGGGAATACCATGAAAGCGATACGAACTGGCAATGAACAGGCATGAGATTTTTCCTAAAATATTACACCCTGAGATCAATGTGAATCCGGTGATACATGGTGTATGGTGTGCCTATTACGAAAACGAAGTTGATGAAAATAAAATACCCGTAAAATTGCCAACTGATATCCTTTGTATTTGAGTTGTCAGTTGATGGTATTAGAACTGTCATGGAAGTAAACATTTAAAAAATGTCAACAAAGCATGCTACTGCAGAACTCTATGCCTGTATGTGTGTGTCTGAGGGCCGATGACCGGGCCGATGACACACATTCGATGGGTGTAACATGTACTAGCGTGTGTGATCGAGAAAGTCACGATGAAAACGCTAAAGAAACATGACGAGAACATCAGGGAAATCGAAAGATGTAAAGAATAAGATATCCCGAAAATACCTTGGTAAATTTTTGTTAGGATGTTAAACTTTTTGACCTTTCTTTGCCAAAGTTTTTGTTTACTTTTTGTCGATACATGCAAAACTCTTGTCGACAGTCGGCAAAAGTGCTTTGTCGATACCGACACTAACCACCGTACTGTATTTTTATTTTAGCTGTAAAAAATGTATTGTGTTTGGCTGACTAAGCTAAGGGTACTTTGTCATTCAATAGAATAAAATCCTACAATAATTGAAGGTGTCCCTACTCCTGCGATGCACCACCTGTACACTGTTACACTGAATAAGCTAGTACGAGGAACCCATACCGTAGACCGGTGTAGTACTAGTAGCCTCTGCACAACGGTATGGGATAAAAAGTGTATACAAAAAGCTAGTGCAATGCAATTGCATGATTTCAATTAGCAATAATAGAGCATTAGAATAATTAGCATTAGAGTTTGCACTAAAAATACAAAATGTAGCTTAAACATGTTAAATAGTTGCATATTTGTCATAATATTAATTACACAGCTTCTTGTACTTCTTGCCTAAACTCCTATGCTTGAAATTGTAATTAGTACTCCATTATTTATCCAGTCAGTAATAAATAAAAATTCATTTATAGCACGTGATTCAATTTGTCGCACCCAAACTGAGATAGCACTTCTGTGCAAACATAGGGCAGCACCAAAGGGTGTGCGCGTGTGGTGGTGTGTACCTCGGCCTCAACATCGCTGGTGATTTTTAGTCTCCAAAGTTCATCTTTCTGACTGAAAATCTTTTTACAAGGTTTACCTTGTGGTACATAAGCTACCCTGGAACATCTTGGAACTATTTTTGGTGGTTGTAGTGACTTATTTCATCAGTATTTTCAAGTTTTCTTCTGGGTAATCGAGCAAACCCAGAAGCATATCTTTGTACTGTGTGTGGATCAACGTGTTCTACCACGAGATTTCGTCGCATCGTATTTTAAAGATGGCGGCCATCCCGGCGGGTGAAATGGATGACTAAACTGTTTGTGTGTCGTGACGACAACGATCGGTGGTAGTGAGTCCCCTCTCAGAAGTGAGAGGGACATACACAAGCGCACGATACTTACCTCCCACGACCTGATCTATGCACAAAACAAAGTTTGGGACCACAAGAAACCCCCTGTACCACAGAAAAAGGTTTTGGCACCCCCGGAAGAACGGGGATGACAACGCCCAGGTGTTGGTGTCGCCCAACACTAACGAGATATCGCCCTCACCAACACACGTTTCTTGCGACCCTCACGTGTGAGAACGTATGACTTTCTTGAGGGGTGGAACGCATAAAAGCAGGGAAGGGCTCAGGTCGTGGAGGTAAGTATCGTGCGCTTGTGTATGTCCCTCTCACTTCTGAGAGGGGAATAAACTGCGCACCCTCTACTTCCCTCCCACGACCTGATCTATGCACAGAATACCACTGAGAGCAAGGAGGTGGAAGAAAGTCGTGAGAGGTGAGGAGGGCACACAGTGCAAACTCCGCTCAACCACAACAAAAACCACCCAACCCAAGACTCACCTAACGTCCTCGATCCGATCCCTGGCGGCCTGCAAGCAGTGCTGAAGTACCGACGGCTGAATGACTTGCGAGGGCGTCCTGAGGTAGGTCGACTGGAAGGTGGTGGGGCTCTTCCAGCCTGCTGCGTCGAGCACCTCCCTCAGGGACACCCCAGAGTGGAAAGCCCAAGATGCTGCTTGGGATCAAATGTCGTGACACCTGACCTGTGACTGTGACTGTGTCTGAGGACCCGTCATCCGTTCGTGATGTTTTTGGTGGGCGCAACGGATGGCGGAGGCAACCCAGTGGCTGATAGTGCTCCTAGCGGCCGGCCTAAATGGCCTGGCCGATGTAATGAAAAGCTGCCTGATGTCCCCCCTGATCTTCTCGGTACGGGTTAAGTACGCTCTAAGGGCCCTAACGGGACATGACGGTTTCTCCGCCTGTCCTGCGACCAGGACCAGATCAGGGAGGAACACCGGGGAAGGAGTAAATGACATGGTCTGGTTCTTGGCCAAGAAACCGGTCCTAGGCAGGATGGAGACACCCCCCGTTGGTAAAGCGTAAATGGTGCTCGTCGATCGACAGAGCATGAATATCAGAACAACGCCGACCGCAGGCCACTGCCACTAAGAACACTGTCTTTAGTGTCAGGTCCTGCAGCGAGAGGTCCTCCATGGGCTCGAAGGATTCGACTGATATCGCAACACCAACGGGAGGTCCCACTCGGAACCAGGGAGCGGACTGGGGGCCTCTCCGAGAACATGCCCTTAATGAGGGCGGAGAGGGCTGGACTAGAGGAGACAGTCATGCCTCCCCCAAAGCCATGATGGACCGCTGCTATGGCCGTCCTGTACGCTTGGGCAGTCCGAGGCATACAGCCGCCGCCGTGGAAAACTTCTGTAAGGAAGTCCGCGACTCCGCCTACAGGGGCAAAATGGGGGTCGATTTCTCGACCGGCACACCACCTGTAGAACCGGCGAAGTCGCGAATCGTAAGTCTGTCGAGTCGACTGTCGCCTTGCCTTTGCAGCGAGTGCGGCAGCCGACTCAGAAAGTCCCGCCGCCTGGTAGGACTGGCGGGTACACCAAACAGTCAGATGGAGGTTGTTGATCACTCCCATCTGAACCTGCTGGCGTGACGGAACGGACAGAAGCTTCCCACGGCGAGGAAGGCTGACTGGCTCCCCCCCTAGGAGGTCCAGGAGGCGCGGGAACCACCACTGCTTGGGCCAGAGAGGAGCGACTAGAAGGAGAATACAGCCTGGAGAGCGGGCTACCTTCTCCAGCACCCGAGGATCAGAGCAATGGGAGGGAAGGCGTGGCTCGAATCGCCCTCCCAGCTCTCCCGCATATGGCGTCTCTGCCTATCGCCTGGGGTCTTGGCCCCAGGAGAAGTAGGTCGGAAGTTGGTGGTTCCGATGAGACGCGAACAGGTCGACATGCGGGCGATCTAACCTCTGGAAGATGGAACGGCAGACTGCTGGATGAAGATGCCACTCTACTGGCGCTCCCCTCTGGGCCAGGCGCGTGGATGACTGAAGCCCCCCTCGGGACAGTGAATCGGCCAGGGTGTTGTCTACCCGCCAGATGCTCCGCACGGAGGGAAATATCCCTCCGTGAGACACCACAGGAGGAGGGACACCGTCTCCTTGCAAAGGCTGGGACTTCTGGTGCCCCCTCCCTGTTGATGTAGGACACAACTGTCATGCTGTCGCATCTGACCAGGATGAACAGGCCGTGAATCCGTAGACCCAACTGGCGGAGGGCGAGGAAGATGGCCCACAGCTCGGGAGATTGATGTGTCTCCGAGCTTGAGTCCTCGACCAACGCCGGAGAGCCTGGCGCCTGAAAGTGGGCTCCCCACCCTGACTTGGATGCATCCGTGGTAGGGACGTGGGAAGGCGGGGTTTCGGGAATGGAACGCCTATCTGAACACTCGGCTGACCTATCCACCAGGAGAGGCAGGGGAGGAGATGCCGAGTGACCGGAATCCTGAGGCTCAAAGGATGGCGCCACGCTCGATACCGTCCGAGGAATCCGTACAACTGTATCTTCCTCGTGCGTAGCCGGCAGCCTGGAACCAGATCTATGAGGCTGGCCATCAGCCCTAGAAGGCGAAAGCCACGACCGAGCCTGGACCGATGCTGCCTGCCTGATCTGCAGAGCGCAGAGCCGAACGTCAGCGATCCTCGAGTCTATAGGAGAAACCCGGCCCTGGCGAAGTCTATAGTCGCCCCTAGGAACTGAGGCGACTGAGATGGGGAGAGAAAAGACTTCTGGTGGTTTATGATAAACCCCAGGGACTCGACCAGCCTGCACACCCCCTGAACATCCTGGCGCAGACACTGCGGAGAGGGGGCTACCAACAACCAGTCGTCTAGGTAGACGAAGATCGTGATCCCCTTCCTCCGGAGAAACTCTGCCACCGACTTGACCAGTCGAGTGAATGTCCGGGGCCGTGGAGAGGCCAAACGGGAGGACCCGGAACTGAAAGGCGGTACCGTCGAACACGGCGAAGCCATTTCTGGTCTGACTCGCATAGATTGGTACGTGGAGGTATGCATCTTTCAGATCTAGGGTGACTCCCCACCAGCCTGGCTGAAGGACAGATAACACCGCCCGCAGCGTCTCCATCCGGAAACGTGGGGCCTTGATGTAGGCATTCAGGGGCTTCAAGTTGAGGATTGGGCGCCACTCCCCGGATTTCTTTGTGATAAGGAAGAACGTGGAGTAATGGCCTGTACGGGAGGCCCTGGGGAGAGGTGTGATGGCTCTCTTTGTTAGGAGAGCTTCGATCTCCCCCACCAAGGCCTCCCTCTGTAAGGGATCCAGCGGTGACGGGGTGACTCGAACCCCCCGGAACCGAGGAGGACGGGAGGTGAACTCGATCTGGTAGCCTAGAGACACTGTCTCTAGGACCCATCGGTCTGAGGTCACCCCGCCAAGCCCTGGCAAATGCCAGGAGACGACCGCCCACTGGGAGCGGGCGGTCGGGTCCCGGAAGGAGTCAGAACCAGGCGTCCCGACCGCGTCCGCCATAGGCGGACGGGTCGTTACGACCGGCACCGTCACTCTTGCCTCGCCTCCCTTGCGACTGCGATTGCGGTTGTGATTCCGCCTGCCGCCTCTTGCACCTCGCACGGGCCAGAGGGGGCATGGGTGGCTGGCGGAAATAACGGTTGCAAGAGGAAGGATACTGCTGCTGCTGCTGCTGAAATTGCTGAGCAACCAGCTGCTGCTGCTGGGGCACCTGGATATAGGTCGGGTTGGCTGTCTGACCTTTGGACCGAAACCGCTTGGGCGCTGATGTGGCCGGTGCCTTTGGTTGGCTGGCCTCCTTAGCCGCCTTCCGTCTGGTACGTTCATCTTCGGACATCATCATAGGATCTGAGACACATTTGAATGATTCGATAAACAGCAGCGAACTGTTCCCACCCAATTTCACGGTTTTTAGAAAAGACCGTGATTTTGGGCATGCTAAAGGAGGAGTCCTCATAGCAACCAAAAATGACCTCATAGCCACTCATAGAGTGGACCTTGACTCAAATTGTGAGGCAGTTTGGGTTTCAATAGAACTTCAGGGAGCCAAGCAAATCACCATTGGCTCTTTCTACCGCTCTCAACAGTATGGAAATACTACTGAGTATTTTGACCAGTTACAAGAGTCTCTTCGTAAAGCTAGTAAAAACAATAACAGCCAAATTTACTCAGCCGGGGATTTTAACCTTCCCGATGTTGATTGGCCAACCCAATCAATACCACCTGGTTCCCAATATGTTGCCTTGTCCAATCATATGCTGGATATCTCGGCTGAGTTTGGGCTCGAACAGATGGTCACCGAGCCTACTAGGATCAAGAATATCCTTGATCTCTTTTTTACCACCAATTCCTCCTTAGTGGAGAGCTCAACTGTGATACCGGTATATCGGATCATGATGGTATCCCTCTGATTGTTGTTAACTCAAAACCCATAACTGTTAAACCTAAACCAAGGAAAGTGTACAGCTACCATAAAGCTGATGTCAGTGCTATAAAATCTGACCTCCTTGATTTTAGTAATTATCTTACTTCCAGTGATAATACAAATTCAACTGTTGAAGGGTTGTATACTGATTTTGAAAATAAAATCAAAGATGTCATGGATGCCCATGTTCCAGCTCGTATGGTCACCAAAAAGAATCTGACCCCTTGGATTGGTTAAGGTATCAAGCGCTTACATAGAAGAAAACAAAGGGCATATAACAGTTGGCGTAAACAACCAACACCTGACACTTTTGAAAATTTTCAAAATCAAAGGAAAATTACCCATAACTAAACTAGAAAATCCTACAGGAAATACATAAACTCTGTTTGTCTTGACTCCACAAAAAGATTCTGGTCTTTTATAAAAAGTATGAAAAACGACTCTTGTGGAGTCCCCTCCCTGAAGAGTAATGGTAAGATTGTTTCTGGAAACATCCAGAAGGCAAACATTCTCAATGATACATTTAAGCAAGTATTCACACAGGAGAAAGCTACACTTCCACCCACTTCAACCGGTATAAATGTTCCATCCATGCCCGACTTTGAGATTTCAGTTGAGGGAGTTGTCAAGCTGTTAAAAGATCTGAAGCCAAATAAGGCTTCCGGCCCTGATGGTGTACCCAGGGGTCGCGCTAACCTGCGTTTCTGCGCGTACAGCGCATATTTTGAAGTTTGAGCGCATATATTCATTTTGCATACCAGTTCAGGGGTTTTCATGCGCGCAGAAAAATGAAAACATGTGAAAGAAAATAAAAGCTTCGATCTCCAATATTTACGGCCTGTCCAGAAATTATGTAACATAAAATGCAATGTAACATTTAAATGTTCAAGTGAAGTCGCCGTAGCAGTGTAACATAAATTAAAAATAGAAATAAAATACACACCGCCGGCATATTTACACAGATTGCGATATTGTCTAGAATCACTGCTGATGAGTTATTGCAGTACTGAATGATGACACATACGTGAGTTGGTAATTTCTAATTCTAGGGATCGGAAAGAAATGCTTGGCAGGTGGTGTGTAGAGATATGTCATCGGTGAAATACGACGCAATGATATCGGAAAAAAAAAAAAAAAATGACAACAATTTGCCCTTGAATTATGTTTTATAGTCAAAATACTCCAGGAATTCAGTAAATATCATGATATTTGACCTAAACTTGAACTCATTTGCAATGAAATGTCATTTTTTATTGAGTAAAGCATAGCTTCCATGTGCTTGCAATGGTGTTGAATTCTGCACTTTGCCGACATGGCGAAGTTGAACTGCGCTTTTATGGAATTCGCTAACTTTTATGGCATAAAGCAACACTTTTATTAAAGTACACTGCTTGGGAACTTTCTTAAAAAGTGCGATAGTTGGTCAATAGCGAGTATCGCGGCATGACAAGCGTGAGATTGTGTTTTTTGCCGGGCCTTGCTTAACTATGGTACAGGTAACACATCATTTTTCATTGTAACCAAAATCACAAAATCTGATACTGATATATTAAAACGGTACATTCAATACTTGACAGATTAGAGAACCCCCCATTTTAGGATTTGAGCGCATATTTTTAACACTTTCAGGGGGTTCAGGGGTTCTGAGAACCCCTGGTTTTAAAACCTAGTGCTACCCCTGGGTGTACCTGCTCAAATTCTCAAACTAGCTGCTGAAGAGGTGGCTCCTGCTCTTTGTCTGATTTTCCAAAAGTCTTTGGACACAGGTAACCTACCATCATCTTGGCTCTGTGCCAACATCTCCCCTGTTTTTAAAAAAGGCGATCGTTCTGTTCCTTCAAATTATAGACCCGTTTCATTAACTTCCATTTGTTGCAAAACCCTAGAACATATTATTCATTCCCAAATTATGTCTCATTTTGATCAGCATTCCATCCTTTCTGATAAACAGCACGGCTTTAGGAAACACCATTCATGGGAATCTCAATTAATCCTTACAGTTAAGTTAATGACCTTGCGTCCTCCCTCAACTCCAGATCCCAAATTGATATGATTATTATGGATTTCGCCAAAGCATTTGATACTGTCCCTCATAAACGTCTCCTTCACAAATTAAATTTATATGGTATTAGAAACAAAACCTTCACATGGATTTCAAATTTCCTCACACGCCTGCACTCCAGAGGGTCGTTGTCGGGGTGAGCACTCGACTTGGACAGAGGTGACTTCTGGCGTGCCCCCAGGGTACGTGCTGGGACCCCTGCTTTTTTAACCTTCATTAATGATTTGCCCAACAATATCAGTTCTGAAATAAGACTGTTCATGACGATTGTGTAATGTATCGCAATATTTCTAACCAATTTGACCAGGATCAACTCCAAGATTTACCTTGACACCCTGGCCCAGTGGCAGGATGACTGGCAAATGCATTTCAACACCAAAAGTGCTTTGTCATGGGATTACACATGTTCGTAATCCCAAGGTCTATAATTACACCCTAGATCAATCCCCACTGGAATCCACGGCGTGTCACGCTTATCTTGGAGTTGATATCACAAACAACCTAACCTGGAACAAGCACATTAACCGTGATTACATCTTCAGCAAACAGATCACTTGGCTTTATAAAAAGAAACCTCTACTCTTGTAATAAATCCATCAAGGAAAATGCATATTTCACCTTAGTTCGCCCACTCTTGGAGTACTCATCTACAGTTTGGGACCCCTACACACAGGATCTCACCAATAAATTAGAAAAGTTCAACGCAGGGTCATAAGGTTTGTCGTCAATGACTACTCCAGATACAGCAGCGTTACTGACATACTCACCAACCTTCAATGGAACTCACTTAAAAATAGAAGGACAATAAGCAGATTAACTGTTCTCCAGAAATCACGACAGAACCTCCTCGCCCTGCCGGTAAATGACCTCCTACTGCCGGTCCGACGTCAGTCACGGCACCAACATTCCAACTGCTACCAAGTAATAGCTTCAAACAAGAACTGTCATAAATATAGCTACTTTCTACCCTGTGTAAAGATAGTCACTTGTGCTGAGCATGAAATTGGTCACTTATCGCTCACTGTTCAAAATGTGACATCTACACCAATTATAGTCCCCGAAACTGTCTACTTTTTAGCCGACCTCAATTCCGAAACATTTAGTGATAGTTAAAAATGCGATCCCCAACCCTTTGGTTACCTTTGGACGAATTTTTCAAATCTCCATGAGTCTCCGTGTCTGAAATTCCCCGGTACAAACATCGAAAATGTCGCAATTCTCAGTTCTCGATGATGATACTATATCCGCATCGCTGTTTTCATACATGAATATGCATATCTCTGACCCCTGTAAGGTCAAAAACGTGGCGTTGATTTCAACCAATCCGATCCACCGTTTAATAAGCAGCTTGATACTGACGTTATACCCAGTGTGGGCAAGTCATACTTCAGTATGACTTACCCAGCATGACACCAAAGTAAGATATAAGGTGGACCAGCTGTCAAAGTTGTTTACATTCCGAAACACGATATCTGCACCAGTTATGAGAATTCCCACACACCTACCACCTTCAAAATGCACTAAAACCCTTATTCCATATCTGAAAAATATGATCCCCAACTTGTACTCACTTTGTTCAAGAAAGTTTAAATATCCACAGTCAAATTTCAGCTGTATATGTTCAATGTATATGCTCCAAAACATAACCCCAAATCATGATTTCCAAGACTCAGTACACCGGTCGATCTTACCGCTTCCGATGTTGATTAAGATACTTCTTGCATCGATCCCGAGATGCGGAAAAACCAATAGTCATTTTGTCCCACATAAATGAATAAATAACAAAACCCCCGATCCCCGAGTGGACTCACCCATTCGGTGACGTCACACACGATAATCACCCTTATCCTCCTTGGTTTCTAGATGAGATAGACGTGTGGATTTTTCTTTACCAACGCTAAGTATCATTACGAACCAAAGGATTTAGATATACAGTTTGTTTGTTACACTGAGGTAAAACCAACCAGTATAGTCGCTAGGGAGATAGTTTTGACGACATTTTTCGCTAGAAAAGTGACAAAAACGATCCAAAAACTTAGCTTGTATGTGTGTTTCCGCTCATATACGGGACACATCGCTTTCAAAATGGCAGCCTTAGGGCGCCATTTTATTTTTGTTCTCACGTAAAACAACTATAACAGACTAGTAAGTTACAATAGATGTTTGTACAGTACTGTGTATACATGTATGGTGAGTGATTATCGCTATGTTTATGGTGTGCTCTATCGTTATATCTTTCAGTACGCGTCTGATGACGCCGAGTTATTGCTAAGAGTTCGGGGTGTTTCAGAAGGGGCCAGCCTGACAAATCTTCCCCAAAAGGTTTTCAGTTTTTCATCCCTTTGTATATATATTTTTATATCATACCACTACATCAGCGTCCAGCCACTGTGCGTGTGGGTCTGTTTATTGGGCTTGAGCTTGTGTTCGGGGGTAGTGCTGTAACGCCCCGATTACTACAATGTCTAGGCCTTGTCAATCATGCCCTTCCTTTGTACCAGAGTGGGACCCGCATCCACTCTGCTACTCCCCACAGGGATTGCTCTAAATCAAATAAGTGTGCTTCCTTTTGCATAGGCTTATCGGACATCCACTTCGAGGAGTTAGAAAGTAGCGCTCGTCTAGGTCTTCGACACAGACAGAAGACGAAGACTAAGAAACAGAAGCCTACAGGTAAGATTGATATGGTAGGTACTAGCGAGGCAGGCAAGGGCCACGCTAAGGTAACCTCTGGGGCTCCGGTCCCGGGCAAGCAGGCGGACCCTCCGGGACTGCTAGCGAGCCCGAAGGCCTAGCAGCCAGCGAAAGCACTGACTTTACGCCTAAGCTAGTAGCAGGCAGCAGGGCGGTACTTGCCCTAACAGGCGAGTACCAGTCTACCAGTGAGGTCTCTAGCGAGCTTCTTGCAGGTGGACACCCGTCTATTGCTGGCTAACGAGCGGTCTAGCACCCGCGAAGTAGCCGGCGACGGACAGTATGCCAAGGGGACCCCGGGCTTGCCTGGGTTGAATCCTAGCATACAGCGTGCAGCGGACTTGCCTCGGCCGGTCTGTAGCACGCAGCGTGCCAGTGGAACCCGGGCTTGCCTGGGTTGATCCACGCACGCAGCACGCCTTTCGCTCCCCGCAAGGGTCGAATGAAAACGCATGGGTTTAGCAGAGACGATACCGGGCTAACGCTTCAGGTGTAGTCTTAGCAGAACCAACTGGGGTTGTCACACGGCAGCGTTTTTTTGGTGGGACCGCCGAGTGATTCCCTGGGCCTTGGAATGGCTGCCGGCTGTCCTCCGGGACTGGCTAGCGGCTATACCGGGGTTGGGCTCGCAGTCTCTCACGGGACAGCGACCCAAGTGCAAACAGTGGCAGCTACCGAGACGAGCTACGGCTTGACTTCAGTGGTAGCCACTATGCACGCCGCCCATAGCTGCCGTGAGTGGTCCGCCACACACAGCGACCTTGGGCGAGGCTCAAGAGGTTAGGGTAGGTAGTTTGAACAGCCTGGCTGATCAACAACCCACTTATGTCCTCGAGAGCCAGCAGAGCGTGGTGATCCATTACAGTCAATGGGTCAATTACCCTCTTATGATCGATCACTATCTATTCAGCGGAGCATGGCTCCATTGATTGATACTGCCTATTCAGGTAGCGAGGAAACTGAACAAGGGTATACCCACTCAGCTACCCGTGATACTAGGCAAGCTCCTTTTAGCCAAGGGACAGCCAGTATAGCGGGTACCCATACACACGGCTTGATCCTCTAGCGGGGAACGCTGTGAGGCATGGGTACAGTGGTGCGCAGCCGGAGCCCTACCGGGCACCCACGCTACAACCACGCAGGTACCGCAGTACTACGTCCTGGTTACCACAGTCTCTGTGGCAACAGGGGGGGGGAGGCGGTACTGGTACTGCCGTTCCATGGGGTTTCCCTGGTGGCGGATCCTTTCAGGGTCAGCTACCGACAGGGTATGCCCCGTGGTACCCGCCGCAGGGTGGTTTCTTCCACGGTCTTCCACCGTGGCAAGTGCCGCCTAGCGTTGGGCAAGCAGTACCACCAGTTGTTACCCAACCCGGGCGGCGGCGTGGCTAACCCTGATACAGCTCAGGGTAGGCCGCACACTGCTATGGCTAGGGCGACAGCAGCGAGAGCGCAGGATCCCGGGTGCTATAGCTAGCATCTCGGGGTCTAGCGGGAGTACTCCCTCTTCTGCTGGTGTTCAGTTGGCTAGCCACACGGTGGCGACACCTCCTGTCCACCTTCAGATGCCCGTCGTCAGATCTCTTCCTCATCAGAGAGTGAGTCAGAGTCTGAAGGCGAGGGAAAGGAGTCGGAAGATGAAACCAGTAGCGACTCACAGTCTGTTGAGACTGTGCAGCTAGCTTCAGGTATCCTTCTCTCGCTTCGTCGTGAGGAACTCGCTAGCAATGGTCTGCCTGCGGACACCGCTGAGGTGATGAGCCGTGTGGCCCAAGGTTTGGGCCTGGCTTTCTCTCAGGAGGAGTCCGTTCAGGAGGACCAGGGCATCTTTTCAGTAGGATGCCCAGCTAGCGCGTCCACACAAGGGTCGCCTGCACTTGCATTCCCGGGCGGACCTCAAGGGTAGGTTTCAGAGGGCTGTCAGGCTCGCTGGAGCTTCGACGCCGCGTGCTTGCACGCTTCACTGCGTGTTTCGCAGGAGGACTACTGAAACCTACCTCAGGGTCCCTGACATGGATCCAGACGGTTGCCAAGCGCCTGCCGCTAGCGGCCAAGGCGCACGGGTCGCTCTCCCCCAGTGGGAGGAGGAGCTAAAGCTCATCGATAAGCGAGCACGCCGCTTATCAGAGTCTCTAGCGCCGCTACCACGCTTGCCGAGCACCTCGGTAGGAAGGTAGCGAACGACCACGGGCAACGCCGAACTCTTCCATGAGGTTAATCTGTTAGCGGTGCTAACAGCTAACCTCAACGAGAGTTCTATGGGCCTAGCCCATAGGATGTCATCTCGCCGCCGGGAGAGTGCCTGTCTGTCCCTCCAGTCAACTTACGGCTCCGACTTTGCTGATGCAATGAAGAAGTCAGACTCGGTGGGACAGGGGCTACTCTTTGGACAGGCCTTTTGCGCTACGGTTGAGGACCGGGCAAAGAAGGCCACCAATGAGAGCACTCTGAAGAAGTCGGAGGCTGCCCTGACCAGGGGGAAGGGCAGTAAGGCGAAGAAGAAGCACAAGAAGAAGAAGTCTTCTAAGCGTTCTTCAGCGCCAGCTCCGGCTTCAGCAGGACGCGCACCACAGACTACACCCGAGCCCGAGGCTACTCCAGCACCTCCCAAAAAGACTGGGAAGCGCAAGAGTACTGCTGGATCGTATGGCAAGCCCCCTAAGAAGAGCCGTTCTTCTAAGGGTGGCAAACCAGATCGGTCCTGAGGGCACGGCGGTCGACAGTCCATGCCGGCAGGCCCTGGACTTCCCACAGGGGATTCCCCTGTGGGCGGCATGATGCATTACACGCCCAGAGATGGCATGCCATCTCACCGGGCGCCTGGGTATTGTCAGTGGTCAGTGGGGGTTACAGGCTGGAATTTACCAGCCACCCCTCGTGGCGCCTGCACGATTCAGAGGTCCACGGTAGTGCCGCCAGACGGCCCCCAGCGCCGGGCACTACTGTCAGAGATCACTCAGCTTCTCACGAAGCAAGCGATTGTCCCGGTCTACCCCCTTTCACCAAGGGTTTTGGAGCACGCTTTTTCTGGCTCCAAAGAAGACCGGCGATTGAGGCCCATTCTGAACCTCAAGCCGCTGAACGAGTTCATCAGGCCCAAGAGGTTCAGAATGGAGACTCTCGCTTCGGTGCTAGCCTGCCCCATCAAGGGTATGTGGGCGGCATCGCTAGATCTCTCGGACGACATATCTGCATGTTCCGATCGCACCTCAAGATCAGAGGTTTCTACGCTTCAAGGTACAGGGTCAAACTTACCAGTTTCGATGCCTGCCATTCGGCTTGCCCACCTCCCCCAGAGTGTTTACACTCCTGGTCAGGGCGGTGGCAGCGTACCTGAAGCGCAGGGGAGTCAACATGTGTTGCTACCTGGACGATTGGTTCATTTACGGACGCACCCCACTGGAGACACAGTGTCTCGTGGAGTTAGTAGTCCGTGACGGTGCGGGGACCTGGGATTTCTGATCAACGCCAAGAAATCCAATTTGGTCCCGACGAGACACCACTATTCTTAGGGGCCCAGATCAACCTCAAGGAGGGGATCGCGGCGCCATCACCCGAGAGGGTGACGAACATGGCGAGGTGTGCCCGACTCTTGGCCGAGTCAGAGGGAGCACCCGCTGTGGCATGGATGAAGGTTTTGGGCCTTATGGCCAGTATGGTAGACCTCGCACGCACTGCCGCTTTCACATGAGGCCTATACAACTACACCTTCTAGCCTTTTACAGGCCCAGTCGTCACTCAATATCCCTCGCGGTTCCGATGTCGGAGATCGCGCGAGAGAACTCTGGTGGTGGACCCATCAGCCCAATTTGACTCAAGGTGTCAGGTTCCTGCACCAGCGGTGCGGCCACGTAGTGACGACCGACGCTGGCCAAAACTGGGCTGGGGGGGCCCACATCCACGGGACTCAGTCTCGGCCTATGGTCGGCCACGGAGACGGAGTTCCATATCAACCTTCTCGAACTTTGGGCAGTGGAGAGAACTCTCCAGCATTTCGAGAAGGTGATCGTGGGATCTCATATCGTTGTCCAATCAGACACCACAACCGTGGTGGCCTACCTCAACAGACACGGGGGCACAAGGTCACCACGGTTGTGCCTGCACGCACTACGCCTGATAGGGTGGTGCAAGGCCAGGCAGATTACGCTGAGAGCGATGCACATAGCGGAGTCACCAACATCCTCGCGACGATCTGTCACGAGGAAAGGTGTCGGGACCTACAGAATGGTCCCTTGCTCCGCAGGTCGCCCAGACGATCTTCGAGGTGATGTACCACCCCTCGATAGATTTGTTCGCATCTCATCGCAATCATCAACTGCCGGTGTACTGCTCGAGGGTCGCAGACCCACAGGCATTCGCCGTGGGCGCTCTGTCCGTGAGACTGGGAGGAATGACTGCTTACGCTTTCCCCGATCTCGCTACTCGCAAGGGTGGTGACCAAGATCGGGAGGAGGATTGCAACGCATTCTGATAGCACCGTTCTGGCGAAACACCTGTGGTTTCGACCGATGGTGGATCTACTAGCGGCACAGCCGCGAGTACTCCCCGAGTTACCAAATCTACTCCGGATGCCCGGAGGAGAGGTACCAAGTCTACCACTAGAGCACCTGCAGTTAGCTGCATGGCCGTTATCAGGGAACGGGCGGCGGAGGGAGGCTTTTCATCAGAAGCTGCTTCTCATCGCCGGGGTAGACGAGAGTCTACCCTCCGTGCACGTATAGTCAGCGCTTGGCTCCCTACTACGCATGGTGCGATGAGAGCAATACATCTCCCACTAGAGCCTCTGTGCCTCTAGTCGCAGATTTTCTGACAGAAAAGTTCAGGTCAGGACTTCAGCAGGCAACGATAGCCAACTATAAGTCAGCCATTCTCTCGACTCATCGAGGATTCGAAGACGGGCCGACTATCAATTCAGATGGGTCCCTAAGTCTTCTTCTCGACGGTATGTTCAACGAGCGCCCGCCGAAAGGAAGGTGGTCCCTCCATGGGACCTCAACACAGTCTTGGAGTATATTAAGGGTCCCCTTTTGAGCCCCTGTCAAAAGCGACCCTTAAATACGCCACTCTTAAGGCGGCCTTTCTTCTGGCGTTGGCTTCGGGACGGCGCTGCTCAGAGTTGCACGCAGTCTCGAAGTCAGCCTCCGTATTTACTAACAACGGGCGACGCTGTTTCTTCGCCTGGATTTCCTTGCAAAAATGAGCGAAGTACATTCCGACACTCGCCTCTTCCTCCCCAGTATTGGGCAGGGTTCAATCAATAGCCGAAGACAGGTTGTGGTGCCCGGTGAGGGCGCTACAGCACTACCTTGGCCGAACACAAACCTTAAGAGGGGCTCATGACCGCTTATTTATCACTCACGCAGAACCGCACGGGCCAGCCGCTAAACAGACTCTGGCACGGTGGCTGGTCCAGGTGTTGGTGGACTCGGGCGGCAAAAGACGCCGCCCCAAGGCCCACTCAACCAGATCTATCTCATCTTCGTGGGCCTACCATAGGGGGTCCCCATAGAAGAGATTTGTCAGGCTGTGTCTTGGAAGAACCCGTCGTCCTTTTCCACGGTTTACTACAAAAACGTAAACCAACGCACCAGGCGATAAGTTCTCCAGGGCTATTCTGCGGAGATAATATGGTGGTTGGGTATCAGGTGTTTTATGGACAATCAGAATTCCAACATGGTAAGAACCAGTGTTTCTATTCTTAACCACTGAACTTTCAGTTCAGGGTTTTTGTCTGTTCACGTAGTCTTTCTGTTTCCGCCGTGAGGGGGGGAAATAGTTTGACCTCGCGATTACCATGCTACCCACTCTCCCGATCCTTATCAGATGCTGGCCAATCTTGTACCTCCATCCGTCGGTTACTTGCTAGATCGATCTTTCAGATGTTGATGCAAGAAGTATCTTAATCAACATCGAAGCGGTAAGATCGACCGGTGTACTGAGTCTAGTCCCAAACTAATATGTTTGGTAGACTCATAACCGGTGCGATCTTACCTTTCCGATGTTGATTATCCCGACCCCGCCGCCTACAAGTTTGGCCGAGTAGGGGCTGCCCAAGTCGGATAAGGGGTGATTATCGTAGTGACGTCACCGAATGGGTGAGTCCACTCGGGGATCGGGGGTTTTGTTATTTATTCATTTATGTGGGACAAAATGACTATTGGTTTTTCCGCATCTCGGATCGATGCAAGAAGTATCTTAATCAACATCGGAAAGGTAAGATCGCACCGGTTATGAGTCTACCAAACATATTAGTTTGGGACTATTATTACACCTCAATACAGCCCAAGGCAGTGCAAGCAAAAGAGCACAGTAATCCATAGCACCAAATGTGTGCAGAAAGGCATGAAATGGCAACCCTTTCTAAATTGCCAACATGTTAACTCCTCATTGGTTAATGCTTGCATGCTTGAGTGGAGGGTATTTCAAGAGGAAACAGGACGGTTCGCACCCTTTCAATTTCGGACCCGTGCACTTTCGCCCCCTTTCAATTTCGCACCCGTGCACTTTCGCCCCCTTTCTAAACCGCGGGTAATGTGCTGCTGTTGATTGATGATGCACGGTCGATCGCTTCACCTCCCGGCGGTACAGTGGGGGTGTTGTATGTGTATAGTATTGATTGACTTTTGAGTGTTGATTGTCTGTGTTTGCAGTACCGGTACTGGGTCCAGCGTGTACAAAAGCAAATAGTATGTTGATGGACTCTCCGGTTCGATTGAATTTAATAGGCCTATATTATTACGATATATTAAATGTGCTTCGACTAAAGATTGGTATTCATTATGTTTTTGATTTGTTATTTTGTTTTACTTAGGCCTATTTTATTTCATTTCATTTCTATTTTATTTTATTTTAAGCCTATTAATTATTTTTATAATATTATTATTATTATTATTATTATTATTATTATTATTATTATTATTATTATTATTATTATTATTATATTAATTATTATTATATTATTGTTATTAGAATTATGTTACCTTATTAGTACTTTATAATAGGCTATATAATTTAGTATTCAATTATTTATGGCCTATAAAGTATAAAATTTATAGGGCCTAATATTGATATGGCCAAAAATATGATGGCTTATAATTTATAATTTTATCCCATCTTTATGTTGCGAATTGATCTTCTTTGACATGACACTAATGGAAAAAAATATTTAGCAAATTTCTCAAAGACAAATGCGCACAAGCAAAACAAATGTCTGCAGCAGCTTTGCGATAATGCTGTGCCGACTTTCACCACCTTTCTTCACCGCGAGTATTAGCTGCCACTAGTACGCGAAAACGCCGGGCGTGACATGGGTTCAATCAATGCAATGGTAGCCTCACGGTGACTTGGCAGTAGCACGATATATTCGTCCCAGAACACACCCGTATCGGATCGATTGCTTGACAAGTCTCCGGCCACGCCGTCGCGTGATTGTATAAAGTGTGACTCCTTCAACCCATTATGTAATGAATGACTTACGCGAAAGCGCCGGGTATGGTGTGGGTCCAATCAATGGTAGGGTATCAGAAACAGACACGCAAAAGTGCCATATGCCTTTTGACGTACGATCGTAAAATATTATTAATCAGGAAAGTTTTCTGTTCGTTTTAATGAGAAATGTAAATAATGAACCAAATGTTTTAACTTTTATGTCTTTTAATGAATGATGTATTTTGTCTGTGTTCTTAATTAATTTAATATATATTTCTACAAGTGTTACGTAAATTGTATAAAACAAAGAAATGTAAATACTTTTAATGAATTTTGATATATTTGATGTATGATTTTTGATGTTTATGCATTTTATGTTTTAAAAAAATCTTACATATATAGGGGTTATGTATAATTCTACAAATTGTTATGTATATTGTTTTTATGACACAGAGCCCTGTAATAGCAGATTTATCTGAAAGGTAGCCCTGTATAAATATGGTTTTAATAAATAACATAAAGTAAATAAACAAATTTGTGGAAAAAATGCTATCCAATTCTAGCTGCATTGTAAATGATTGACATTTATGTGATCATGATTCATTTTGTTTACTGGCCTGTCAATCACGGACTCATTATGACGATGCTTTATTAACACCACGGCACATCTTATATCTTAATCTGCTAAATATGCCGACAATTTTAAGGCGGATGTTTGAACTCGAAGATGTCAATAATGTAATATAGCATCTATTTCTTAGATAATAAAGATCGTGTAAAGGAGATGAATTGCTGTCTTTTTCTTTTCTTTTTCTTTTTTTTCGTTTTGATAGTGCCTTTTTTCTTCTTTTTTTTAATCAAGAAAGCTGCTTTGTCTTTTGAACCCTGTTTTGTTTTTGGATGTTGCTGCACATAATAAACAGTTTTAAACAATCAATTTATTTCTATCAATTAAATTTGTTCAGTTCATCTTAATTTCTTTGGATTTCGTTTTTTCTTTCCCTTTCTTTCTTTATTTCCTTTCTTTCTTTTTTCGTTTGCATGATCAGGCTATATGGTTCCGTCGCATAAATGACATCTATCTTAAAGGAGTATTTCGTGATCCTAGTATCATCTTTTTATGACATTTTTTAGTAGACATGGTAGATATGCTTGAAAAAATCTTATTTCCAAAATTTCAGTTGATTCCGATTTTGCATTATGCGAGTTATGCATGACTATGTGTATTACACTGCTCCATAGGCCACTGCTGTAATTTCGTTCTGGTACACCAGAATGTAATTCAAAATTGACGATATTTTTGCTAGACGAATTAAATCTGCAAGAATTATTTTTTGGACATAAACATTATGTAGCCAGAGGTTTCCAGTGGTATAAAAATCTCAATTTTTTGAGAAAAGTGAGGGATAATAATAATAATAATAATAATAATAATAATAATAATAATAATAATAATAACTTTATTTATACACGGTAAAACATGTTCAATACAATATTGATCTTCCACATGTCCGTGTGGATATTAAAACATTACTAAAATATAAAATATAAAAGTTTGTTAAAAGATAATTATAATGCAAAATGTACATAGACTAATACAATATTTCACTAAGAGACAAAAATTTTATAATAAATGAATATGATAAAATAATCTGCATCCATCCTCATATCATTGTTATTCTTCTTCTTCTTATTATTATTATCATATTATTATCATTATATTATATTATTAAATAAACTTTGTTTATATTATTAACATTGTTGTTATTATTATTATTATCATATTATTATTATTATCATCATATTATATTATTAAATTAACTTTGTTTATATGTTTTGTGTTACTCCCCCATTGGATGTTGTGTCATACTTTCATTGTTTTTAATTTTATCCATTGCTTGTTGACACTTGTATCCTTTTGGATCCATCCTTTGGTCGTCAGTTGGAACAAATTTTCACTGTTTTTATACATATTATAATTAATAATTAAATATAAATTTATTATTATTATTACTATTTATTATTATTACTATTTTTATCATTGAATTCTAATTATTTCATTATTTTGGGTAAGCCTGCTGCTAAAATATCTGGCCTGTAATATATACTGAGAAAAAAAAAATCGTTCCTCTATTTTGTTATAAAATATCCTTTCTTTCCTTCCTTCCCGGGTTTATCATGACTTAATAAGTGCATGCCCGACCAAGGGCGGATCCAGGACAGCTTCCCCCCGGGGTGCTTTAAAAAATATCGTAAACAAGTAAAAAAAATATGCGCTGAAGTGGGCATCGCGTCAGCTTATGCCGACGTGGGGGGGTGTCTGAGGGGTGATGTGCCCCCTCAGAAGTAAGAAACTTTTGAAAAATGAAGACCTAATTGAAGCGATTTGGTGGACCATTTTGTCAATATATAGTGTGTAAAATTTTAGTTTGAACATGTTGAAAAGTCGAAAATTTGTGAAATGACGGGGCTTGAAGCCTTTCGTGGACAAGTTTCCCCTATCATGATTGTTATAGGCCTATATATTGTTTTAAACATTAATTGGTAAAATTAATGTTGAAAGCAGAAGCGAAAATGGCCACTTGTTTATGCACTACGCAGGGGGTGTCTGAGGGGATGTTCCCCCCTCTGAAGTTGGAAATTTTGCAAAATGAAGACCTACTTAAAGCGATTTGGTGGACCATTTTGGTACTATTAGTGTGTACAATTATTTGAGTTTGAAAAAGCCGAAAATTTGTGAATGACAGCCCGTCCATGAAGCCTTTCGTGGACAAGTTTTCCCTATTATTGTCGTCTTGTGACTTTGGTGACAAAATGTGATAGGCCCTGCATATCGGCCGGCCCGCAGTAATTTTCAAATGCTTTTGGTACGAGGTCCCGCCTTCAAGCAATGGCTAAAATAAGTGCAGGCCCATATTGTAAGGCCTACTTCCGATATACCCGGGCCGACTCTGTGGTTTTTTAATAGGCATGAACCTACTCAATTATGTGCAATTTAACTTTTTCTCTCCTCCTTTTCTCCCTTTTCTCTTCTCTTTTTCTCCTTTTTTAGCTTTCCCCATTTTTCTTCTCTTCTATTCTCTTCTCTTCTCTCATTTCTTTTTTTGGTGGGAGGAGGGCCCGCCCCAAACCGCGCCTGCTGTAAAGTTAGTGACCAATACGGGGGTCCAGGGTGTTGGAAGGGGGCAGCGTCTCCTTGTCTAGGGAAATTTTGCATTTCTGAACTCAATTCGCGCAATTTGGTGCATACTTTTTCCTTTCTTTCTCTCTTTCTTTCTTTCTTTTCCCTCTCTCTCTCTCTCTCTCTTTTTTTTGCGATTCATACCCCGGGGTGCTGCAGCCACCAAAGCACCCCCCTGGATCCGCGCTTGTGCCCGACGGCCCCAGCACTATAAACATACTACGCCGCACCGCCGGGAGTTCAAGCAATCGATCGTGCATCAATCAACAGCAGCACAATACCCGCGGTATAAAAGGGGCGAAAGTGCACGGTGCGAAAATAGAAAGGGGCGAAAGTGCACGGTCCGAAATTGAAAGGGTGCGAACCGTCCAGCATTCTTTCAAGACATAGCATGCCATGCATGTGCAATGATGTGTGCAATATTGCATCATTATCTGGAACATGTGTGCATATTATCATCATTATTGAGGCATAGTTCTTATTCTCTGCACTAGATGGTATTGAAGAATAGGTCAGCCAGTGCAAGGAATGAGATGGAAAAAAACATCCTATCCTGCATTTGGGAAGAAGGCATCTCCCAATGAGTGTGGTTGGGAGTTGACATGGCAATTGGGAGGCTTGGTCAAGCACATTGTCATAGAGGTCAGAGCATGCTATGATAACATCTCTGATCAATTCATGAAAGTTGGAGATTTAGGAAGCTGCTGGTGGGAATATTACCATGGAATTATCATTTTTGAAGGAACATAAATGTTGAAAATGGGTTCTATCAATTTTTCACCATGTGGTGGTCAAGTTTGGACAAAACAAGAAATGGTAAGTGAAACATATTTGGGAGAAAATTACAGCTGTACATTGAAGGTGGCATGTTGTGGTAGTCCATTGGGAATGTAAATTAGTATGATGTTCCGTGTATATACTGACGTCATATCTGAGGTGACCAGGAGGCAGGAGCTACCATTTTGGTAAACTGAACTCGACTCGTGCGTTCTTTTGGTTCACATAAATCGAACAAAATTTTCAATAACGGGTAATAGTATGATTTCAATTTTTTATTAATGAAGTTACTTGTAGTTTTGAGGAATGACAAAGTTGTTTTTGGAAACTTAGATGTTTGTTTCAACTGATGATGTAGGATCGCAAGGTGAGTGAATTCGTGAAGAGATTTGCTTGTTTGAGTGATAGTAGGATACGGGATGTAGGCTAGTCCTCTGTGTTTGACCGGCTCCGACGTCTCAATTCACAACGTCTCAATTCGTACCTGCTTACCAGACAGCAATACTGCGTATTGCTGTATGGAACCAGATATAGCTACTTTCCACAAACAGTCAAAGACTGGAACTTACTACCTCACTCAATAACTACAATAGAAGACATCAAGCAATTCAAAGCAGCCGTCACAAACCACCTCAACCAGCAAGACTAATTTAATCCATGCGCACACCACATCCTGCGTGTATGACTCCACCAGGAGTGTTATGCAGTATCGATTCAGAGATACGAAAATGTCATACCGATAAATGATGTGTCTGTTTTGCCCGGTTTTTAAGTCTGCCTTGCGAACTAATAAGCTTATAATTTTTTCATAATCATGGCTTCCTATAGATACAGACTTTAAGGTACATATTTCGAGGTGCATAACAGACACCAAATTTGTGTCATAACAAACACCAAATTGGTGTCGATGACCTGACATGCATGCATTCTTTTGTGATGGTCTTTCAATTTGTGCCGAGTGTCCTTGGCAGACTTGACTATGCTTCAGTGGTCATGAAAGGATTCAAATAGATAACCTCTGCCCCACTAATCCCCAGCTATTGTCTGAAATTGCACCTCGGAAGATATATTATAACAACTCAGTCCCTCAAATGATAGTCATATAACGACCAAAAGATAAATGACTGACTATCATTGAGGACTGAGTTCCGCAGTCTAAGTTATAGGCTTCCTAATAATAAATTGACAGGCCTACCTTTATGTCTTCACTTTCAACAGGTTCTTTCTTCACTTCCACAGGTGACCTACTGTCCTCTTGCTCCGATGTCGCCTTATCTTTATCCATTCTCTTATGATTTTGTCGAATATAGCGAGAAGATGGTAATTTGACGATAAAATCAGAGTTATTTTGATGTCACGTCAGTGGATAATTTTTTTCGACAAACCTGTTTTGCCGGCCATTTTGAATTTTGACGTACGCTTGGGTAATTTCCTACTTGGTGCTCTCGGCACCGCACGCAGCAAACACAACAGCCAGGCAGTGGTTGTCGGAGAACTTGGTCCATAAAATAGTTTCATGTAGCAGGGGAAACTCTGCCTCGGTGCCCGCACTATTGAATACAATTAATTGATCAATATAATCAGTGAATCAGTCAGGAGGGGGCAATCGACCAATTTTGCGCAAAAAATTGCCGGCGCAAAAAGCCTAGAAATTTACGTGTTTTTTTTTGGGGGGCCGGGAGGGGGTTGATGCAACTTATGAAATATAATGGATTGTAGCTTTCCTCCAAGACAGGAAACAACAAGTTGGAGTAAGGAAAGGCTTGTCAGAATCAGGTGGTGGGCCGCATTGCATTCTCTAAATTCAGTAAATTTTCATCGTCAACCCGTGTAATTGAATGGGATTATTTTGAAATTTTAAAACGCTTGAAATATCACAAACAAATAGGCCTATGTTGATAAATAATATAAATACAAGCTAAAACCGTTGGGGTTCGATAATGAGCCCCACAAAACTAACCGACCGTTATATTGGAAAATGCCATACGCGGTTTCGCAAGTTGCCGGCTCGATCATGTCATCCGCCGCCTGGTCAGAATGGGCTGATAAGCGGCGTACCGCAGGGCTCGGTATTGGGACCAATCCTTTTCGTCCTGTCAATGATCTGCCAGAAGTGGTATCGTCCAAAAACAAAGATGTTTGCTGATGACACAAAGCTTTACAACAGAGTCCAGAAGAACAACTCTAAGAGGTGATGATATGCAGGAAGACCTAAACCATCTCAAAGATTGGTCAGATACGTGGTCCTCCGGTTTAATGCCTCCAAATGCAAGTGCATGCACATGGGAATCAACAACCCTGAGAGAAGCTATGTGCTAGGGGAAGAAGAAATCATGACGGCTAAAGAGGAGAAAGACCTATAGGTGTATACATCACAGACGATTGCACACCAATCTGCCGAATGCACAAAGGCAGCCAACAAAGCTATGACTATAGCCTGAGGATTATTAAGAGAACCTTCAAACACATTGACAAGGAGAGCTTCCCTATCTTGTATAAGGCATACATTCGCGGATTTCGCCCACACGTAGAATACTGTGTGCAGGCATGGAACCCCCACCTGGTAAAGACATCAAAGCCATTGAGAAAATCCAGAGAAGAGCTACCAAATTGGTTGCAAGCCTGAGGGAGAAGCCCTACCAAGAAAGACTTGAAGAACTGAACCTGTATCCCTTGGAGATCAGGCGACTTTGAGGTGACTTGATCGAGGAAATTCTCAACGGCTTAGAAGATATCCACCCAGATCAGCTTTTCACCATGTCTCATAACACAGACACTATAGGGGTCCAAACTTCAAACTCTTCAAAAGGCAGCTGAAGAAAGGTTTGAATTTGAGGAAGTTCTTCTTCTCCCAGCGAGTGGTGGATGTGTGGAATAAACTTCCTGAAGATATTGTTGGAGTGAATACTAGTACTAACCAGTTTAAAGGAAAGATTGATTAGCACTGGAAAAGCTTGGAAAGAAACTGGAGATGGGGTAGGCCTACTAAAATGCTTGAACCTAATCCTATCAATCCTGAAAGTGTAAGTGAAAAATATTTGGGGGAAATGCCCTTCCCCTTGCCTCCCCCCTCTCCGTAGCGCCCCACTGTGCAGAGACCACTTGTATTGGTGTATATGGCAGTACTGGAACTGTCAAGAGGACACGTCAAAGTGTTGGACAGGAAGTGTCAATGCGCTAATGAAGGAACTTCCTGTGTGGAGTGGATGTGGAGAACAACAGAGGTTTAAATTAAAATGATTAACTTGGTCAGTGGCGTGCGCAGGTTTTCAAATGTGGGAGCTGGAGGGGGGAAAACGGGTATCGATTCCCCCGACTGTTCAAAAACAATTGGCTCGCTCCACTCGTGCATCTAATTGCCCAGTCAATTTTCCTCCCGAGTGGGTGTATTTCCCCTGACTGACTGACAAAAGTGGGGGAAGGCCCCTTGCCCCTTTGCGTACGGCATGCATGCCATGAACTTGGTCAGAGGCCCTTTTGAATAATTTATTCCATTCATCAGGAGGAATGTCCACTATAGCTCCTTTGTATTGAAATTGTCTGGACATTGCTGGAGTAGAGTTGATATGCGGGATGCCAAACTTCTATAAACGTCCTTTCAGACCACTTGGAATAGCTCTTGACGTGTGTCGGCGGCTGCTGATTTGTGTGTGTTGCCAGAATCAGTGTCTAGATGGTGTTCACTAGTTTAAAGTTCTGCCAATGTAAACTTGGTCATAAGACAAGGTACCGATACACAAGTTGTCTCAGAGTATAGGTCGTCTCGAATTATACACGATCGAATGTTTTTCTTCTGCTACGTACAGCAAGAGTAAGATGACAGTAGCTATAATTAGGTCTATGTCATGGCAGGTCGGGATGTAAAGTCATGACCAAACTAAGAAGGGTACCGGTACTTGTACAATCTTTACGTGTTTTTATCCTCCTTAATGTCCAACGAAACATTGTCAGCTCTTTGAAACAGTGATCGCATCATCACAGCGCTGAACGTTTGGCTGATTCTGGATGGTGCGAGTCAATACTGGTCAGTGTGAGTTTTCTTCCTGTAGAGCCATCAAGTTGGTCATTGTTATCATGGTTATCCCCTCATAAGTAGTCTTCTATATTAAAGTGAATTATTTTGATAACTTCCTTCCGTAGATTGTCGAGGTGGGTCAAAAAAGACGCTAAGTGATCGCAGCGTTCGAAACTTAACACAGAATGTGTCGTCAACATAGCGTTTCCAAAGATTCGTGACCGTTGACTGCAAGATTAATCTCACCAAACGTGAAGCTATTTGGATTGACTCAATGAGTCCCTTTTCTGGGCTGGGTCTTCTTTGGAAAACTATCATTTTAAAACTTTGGGTATTAATTTTCCCTTGAATTTTAAGTTGTTGATCTCAACTGTAAGGTTATAAGCTTAAACAGATTGAGGGAACCTTAAATTGCTCGCACGCTAGAAACCTTTCTTTGATAGGAAAATTTTGCGTTATTACTTCTTTTGCCTCAGCTACTCTATATCTTTTTTCAGTTTTGAATATTAAAATTCCCAATACTGCAGACCTTAAATTGTTGGTGGTAATGATAGAGTCAAAAGAAAATGCGTGAATGATTTTTCTCTGTGTGGTCTCCGTATGATAGACCCTTACACATTTGCCTTGGCTCAAAAAATGTATTGGATTAAATTGCTTCTTGATAATCATTTTAACAGTCTTTGGAAAACAATTGAGTTATATGCATTAGATCGCTTGTTTGGCATGATGCCTGCCAAGTTCTTGTTATCCCAAGGTGTCCTCCATCGTTTTAGTTGAACAGGTTCACGATGACTATACTTGTAGAGCGCCACATCATGACATAATGTGTTTTGCACACCCGACAATCATTAGTAATCGGGATACTATAAAGTAAAAAAGTAAATATTTTAACTCATTAATTACCCATTTCCTCACAGCGCATTTTACCATTAACACTTTGTATTTAAATAGATTTCAAGGCGAATTCCACCGAAGACAAACCAAAAAGTCACGCCAAAAATACAGCTCAGTATATTGTGTTATAAAGTTTTTGTGCGCTCGATATTTATATGATAAAACGAGAGATACTGTATTTTAATCATGCATGACCTCAACTTTGAGGTCATCCTTCAAGAGACTCCCATAGAGATTTTTGACCAGACATATGTCGCCTCAAGCTACTACCTGTCTTCTATAATGGTATCGACCTGAGGTTTAAAGGCTAAAACGCCGGTGTTGTTGGTTTCCCGTGTTTCGAATACCCATTGTATACGGAAAGTTGACTTGTCTGTTGGTTGAAACTTGTCAACTCAAGTCACTAGTTTGGATCAGCTGTTTATACCAAGACTCTTGTCCTGGGTTATTTTGGTTTTTGTCCGGCCCGGCTTCTAAAGTTTTACCATTCGATGGGACTTTATATCATAATCGGAATAACACATCATGATAGTTTCAATGATTCTTCAAGATGCTTGTCAACTTTTTACCGTCAATTCAGAGTTCAGGAAAATACAGACTTCTTGTCAATTGAGTTTGAACTTCGAATGAGGCGATGTTTTGTATAGGGATGTTTAAGTCGCATTTACAAACTTCAGAGCTTTACCGCCAAGTCGCTACTTGTGGATTATTAATGTTTTGATATTCATATCCTGAATGTCGGAGAGACAAAAGGGACAAACCGTGATACGGAATACTTGAGGAAGGCTTATGACATCTTGACTTCTTGTCATTTGAACTTTTTTACTAAGTCGCAGTAAAAACTTCAGAGCTTCGTCAACTGCTACTTCTTGTGGATTTAATGTGTCGACATTCGTCTCATATATCCTGAACTTTGGTGCTACAATTTCAGGACAAATCGTGATATATTTTGTTATTTTTAATACTTCACCCGTCCATCATGAGTAGACAACAACAGCAAGGCAGTATGCATCAGCGCCAGAATGCAAGCAACTCGAGACAAATCAGGAAATCCCGAGTCTCCATATGTTCATGGCTAAGAAATGGAGGATTTAAATATATTTTTGCGGTAAGTTTTTGCACACATCATGCTGGCGTGGCAAATTAATTGCTTAACTATCACAGTAGGTAAATCGACGTGAGATTTTAAACATGTTGAACAAAACTTTTTCATGTACTAGAGTATACAACATATTGACTATCTAAATTTTATATTAAAAGTTGTTAATTTATATCAATAAGCGGTAAATTTTCAACAAAATGACTGAAGTCTGAAGAATTTGTGATAAAATATTCTTAAAGATATGTGGGGGTTTTGAGGTAAAATGTGTCACAAATAATGCATAAATTCGTGAAAGTTGACACAAGACACTAATGATAATTATAGACCTACTCAGCATAGGCCTACAGTTGCAGTCTGTATGCATGGCTTGAAGCAAAATGTCTCGTAACCAATGTCGCGGGTCGGCGCGACCGATATTGACTTCCGTATTGACAGCTCGACAGGGCTACAACTTGCTCAGGCTTAAAATGCTTTTTCCGAGCATTTTAGGAGCTTTTAGGCCCGGCTTTTAGGCACTAAGACCTTGCATTATTAGCTTGTAGTGCATGTCTTTGATTGTGTGTGTGTGGGGGGGGGGGGTGCACGTGACATGGGGTGTGTTGCATGGGTGGGGACTGGGTGTAGGCCTATACCTGTGGTGTGTATAAATACTTGGGACTTGAAGAATCAGGGGAAAAGAACTTTCAAAATACTCCATTTTGTTTGTTTGTTTATTTGTGTTTGTTTAATCAGTAGGTTTAATGGCCCTGAGTGTCGCGTCGCTCGTCGGTGGTGACTATAGGGTATAAACCTAGTTCACGATTAGACGCATCACCCTCCTGACATTTTAATAGTCTGAAAAAGTAAACTTTGTCCTAATTTTCAGCAGTAAACAATGCAAGTGTAATATGAATCCCTGTTGCAATCTGATACGAAATGCTTCATGGGTGCGATAGATGCAATCACCTTTTATTTGTATGCAAAATCTAAACTTCAAATCGCAAAGTACGGGTCAAACATAAAGTCTCCCAAAGAATTATGTTGTTTTCAATGCATTTTGGTAAAACAATATCACTAGGATCCACAACATGCTCATCTAAGCAGGGCACAGTTCTTTAACCCCAATAAATTTGTATCATTGAATGACCTCTGAAAATGTGGGTACAAAAACTCATACCCTGCAACATGTGCAACTTGAGGTCAAATTGTACACTATGATTGTTTAATTGAGGTTACTGAACTATGTCACTGGGATGAGGCCATTTTGGTCCATAAATGTTTGTACTTCAAGTGTGCATGGACACTTTGGATTAAATCCGTCTCTAATGACAAATAGTACAAATATTCGGAGATCCCCAAATATATTCAGACAAACTTTATTAAAGTATTATTGTTTTTAAGGTGGCTGTGTACTCTCAGACATGCATGTAGTAAAAGTGCAATAACTTTGTAATTATTCGCGCAAAACATATAAAAGTATACATTTTTATGAAGGCAAGACATCAATAAATCTTAATATAAATACAGATTTGGGGGTAAAAACAACAATTTTGAAGAAAATCACAAAAAAGTGAGTTTTTGGCAATATTTGTTAGGTACATCATAACAAAAAAACACTCTTTCCAAAATATTTTATTTTGTTTTTAGCTTAATCTTGAGGCTCCATTCCAAAAACGTTTTTTTTATTTTTTTTATATTGGCCTTATTTTTTGAGATATTGACCATATAAGGCATCAAAATGAACTTTTTAAAATTCAAAAACGCCTATTTGCACAAAATGATGCCCAAAATCGGAAATAGACCAAAATATAAAAAATGAGAAAACCGTTTCTTGAGTCGATCATGCTTTTTACGATGATCATATTTGCTTACCTATAGATGCTGTATTTATTGAGTTATCGTGTACCTAAATCGTCATTTTACCGAGAAAATGAACATTGAAATAATGGCCGTTGAAGTTTAAAGTGGTCACATTTTGCACTTTCATCGAATCTCACAGGAGAATGCGACAGTTTTCGTTTTTGTAACTTATATTACGTGAACATCGGGTAAATCCACAGCCCCTTGAGAAGTTTGAGCGAAATCCATTCATAACTTGATATTTAAATCGGGGAAAGAACTTGAAAAACCCACATTTTATCAGCTAAAACGGAGCCATTTGACCACTAGGTTTTTGTGAAATCAGTGCTTCCGTGGTGTTTCCATAAGATGGGCCGCGCATGCAGATAAGCGTCGCGTATGCGTCGCGTATTTGTGCGTTAACAAATTGCGCGATACGCAACGCGATGAGTTGTTGCGCGCGTGTACCTTGCTGGTACAACAAAGATTTTCTTTCCTTTTCAATTTCAAACACGAGTGGAATAGTGAAATAAAATCCTTAAAATATTGCAGTTGGAGTTTACAAATCTGGATTTTCATTCCTTGTATTTATAAAAAACATAACAAGGTACAAACATATCATAAAAACTCAATTTTGAGAAAGAAACAATGGCTAGAGTACACAGCCGCGTTAATAAACACAAACAAATACTAGTACACTGTCTGCGTATTGGTCATATGATAGGTTAAGCGAAAACCACAACAACGATAGCAACAGTTTGCAGACTAAACCACAGACTTTTTCTGAATTGAATGAACAAAGTCGATATATAAATTTGTTCTTATTTGACAGTTTAGTCAACTTTGGAGTAGCCACAACTTTATATACATACACTTGGATAGAACCCCACATAGGGACTTAAATTGTCTTTGGTCTTTGAAAACTAAAAATATAATTATATATAATGTAATAAGGACCACAAATGAGTGTACTTTTTGTGTTTTCATCCTTGGTTTAATCCTGAATAAAGTGAAATGTAATGAAATATTCGATATCACAGTGGTAGAGGACTTCATATCTTTATCATTTTCGTCTATATTTTGTTGAAATAAATGAGCGTTCATTATTTTGTTCACATGTAGTACACTATTAATAATAATATAAGTTGACGCGAAGAAGAAATAGGACCTATATATGAGTCATTAATTTAAAACTCACCTGCCATATGTTTTGGTTTCGAACCTGAACCCTAAACAAGAATAGTCTTTAAAAAGACAATTGTCGCTAAGACAGTAATCTAAAAAAGTGTCATGTCCCATACCACATATAAACAGTGCACTGTATTAAATTACTAATTGCTAACAGAAACATATCAATTAGTTAAAAGCACATTTCATTGTTGTTTTACTTACACGTATCATGTGTATTAGGCCATGGAGTCTCATTAACTTTATGTAGGTCTATATCATTTATTATGCTATTCTCATAATTTCTTTGAACGACATGATATTTTGTATAATATAATTGTATTATATTAATTGCAGTCATAAAATAGTACTTTGCAAGGCGGTCCTTTTTATTTTGAAGCAATGGCACGCAGTTTAAATACCAGTTAAGATAAGGATAATGAACTGAGTGCAATACATTCGTCAAGATAATCGCACGCGCCGTGGAGTTATTGCATTTAGCTTGAGAGCCGATAGGCTCGAAAGCTAAATGCAATAACTCCATGGCAAGTGCAATTATCTTGACGAATGCATTTGCACGAGTACATTATCCGTCATACACTTTGAGTGTAGGCCTATTAAAACAATAGGCAATATTAATTGCTGCATTCATTATATTAGTTTTAATATTAGGGAAAATATCTTACATTTTAAAAACACCGTCAGGACATTGACCAGCTACGTAGCATTTAACTGCATGGTAAAGAAAATCAATCCCTGTAATCAATGGTATCGATTGCGCCATACGTCATACTTAGGTAACTTATTCACGCATGGTTTAATTGACTTGACTTTATGTTGTGATCATTTAATATTGTGGTTTCGAACACAGAGAGCACTGAACCAGTTGGAAACGATCGATTTAGATGTCAGACTAGTACTACGGTGAATATCAACTGGACTTTATAGCTCTATAATTTGAACTACTTATATTAAAACACACGACATTGGGATTTAACAATTTGTTCAGTATTATCATAGGCCTTCAAACACATGTGTTTGAAGGCCTACTCTCTAAATGTGAAAGAGTGAAAAATCACTCAAAAAGAGTGAAATCTCACTCTTTCAAAGAGCCATCTGAGTGACAACTCTTTTAGAGTGAAGCTCACTCTCAAGAAAGAGTGAAAAAATTCACTCCGGAAAAGAGTGAATCAGAAAAGAGCATTTATTTATTTATTTATTCATTTAGGCCTATTTTATATACAAGAATATCACAGCAGTTCATAACAGCTCCTAGGCCTATGTGCTTTAAATTGTTGTGAGGCTATAGGCCCCAGGTTAGGGTAGGGCCCGGTCTAGGAATATTGAACTGGTCTAAAGCTTAAGCACATATACACAATGTGTCGAACTTCAGTGTGGGATGAATGATGAAAAACTATGGATTTAGTGAAGCTAGTCAAACTGTTCAATGGTGAGTACACGGGTGTACGACATAACACTTGGCAAATGCCATGTTTACGGTCACAGTCTGGAGAAGCGTGATGCGACGTAACCTACATATAAGCTTACATATGCGTACATGTAAACCGGCAACTGGGCCGGTAACAAACTGCTCACATATGACTTAAGCTTACTGCCGCCGTTGTCTCCAGACCAAGTGTATACTTGCTACGAGTTATGACCTACACATAAATGTAATCACTATTGAGTATGCTGTCTATTTCTTCATCAAATCCGCTTTCTTTTCGCCATTCATTCACACACTGTTCGCCATTTTGTTACACAAGTTCAACAAACATCGGCCGATTTTCGGCGCTTCTGATTGGCTGACAGTTCACTCCAAGAAAGAGTGAGATTTTGCGGCACTTTTGAGCGAGTGAGGCTCACTCGAAATCGCGAGTGAAATTATGTGTACTGTTTTCACTCTTTTAGAGCTAAAACCCACTCTTTTAGAGCTAACTTAAATTCACTCTGAAATTCAGAGTGGTTTTTCACTCTTTTACATTTAGAGAGTATGGTATTATAAAGCATGATCATGATATTATGCGCTAGTGTGTGTTTCCCGGGCCCGGCTATGTTATTTTAGATATAGGCCTACATGTATTTCATTTGTAAAATGCTGAATATTTTGCAATGGTGTCATCTTGTATAATTATGATCCACCTGTTTTTGGCCCTTTTTAATTAATAGAAGCTCGATTATTCTCATTTGATGTTTGATTTATTTGAGGTCATTAATCATAATTTATGACAATGATATTTGCAAGGGTGCAACTCTACTAGTCTTATATCCCAACCCTAAACCCTAATCCTAAACTCCGTAAACGAGGACTGGACTCAAGTCTAGCGAGTTGCACCTTATTCGGTAATTGTACACTATTATAGAACACCGTTTGTAACTATACCATTTTAACACCACAGAATGTATATTTGTACTTTTTGTTGGTATATATATCGAACAGACAATTATATAGTTATGTGATCTCTGTGTCTAAAGCGCCACCTAACTCTACTTTATGGTTATGTGAAAGTAGTATTTCTAGTATTTGAGCGTGCACGTATTATCTAGAATCTATTGTTTAGCGTGCAGGTTTTAGATAATGCATTGTTTAGCGTGCAGGTTTATATAATTTGGGCTGTGAAGGGTATTTCGCGAAAATAATGCACGGGAGAAGAATACATAACGATGAATAGAAACGGGCACTAGAAGTGTATAGTTGCATAATTGCTAAAACAATTACGGTATTATTAAATTTATTATGATACATATATAGTAGAATTATTATCATAGCATTGTTCTAATTATAATATTATTCTGTTGTTGCTGGCGTGGTGTTATTATTACGTAATTATTATTGTTAATTATTATCATTATTTTTCAGACCATTTGGTTAGCTCTGAATGCCGGTATATTCTGTTGGTCCTTCTATTTATATAAACTTGATGTCCGGTATCACTATCTACGACAGATGATTGGGGTGAGTATTGGAATAGTTATTTGCATTCATCTGTTCATAATTATGCTCTGCATGCTAGTTCAACATGAAAAATCTAAGTTTTGAGGTCTATATTTTCTCTAAATATCAAGAGATATCGTAAGAACCACTGAACCAATACTAAGCTTGTTTGTGTCCATTTTAATGCATTTTTCATGCCGATTCCAAATATGGTCATGAAAAGTTACAATTCTGAAATTTTTGGGAAAAAAAAGAAAGCTGCAGTCGACACCCGAGTGGCAGAGCCCGAGTGGGGGAGAGTTACAGATGTTCATGTATACATCCAGATGTTATATTGGAATCCCAGGATAGAGTTGCAAGTACATTTTTATTATATTAGGCCTATATAGTGCTACGACCCAACATCAGATGAAAATATTATGGTACAACACAAAGGGACAACAAAGAATTGAATTCTCTAATTGATTTAGGAAATAGAATTAAATAAACAATACGTCTATTATTTGTTTCTTTTATCCTAAAAACAATGGCACAGAAAATGGGTCACTGGAAATCACCGATATAAATTGGTATCATTGAATGGCTGTAAAAGGATTAATTATACCAGATGTGTTGAATATACTTGGTTTATGATATAATGATATTGTTGGGTTTTTTTATAGTGAAAAATGTTTGACCTATGTATATAAATTATGCAGGCCTATACAGTGGAAACTCGTTGATAAGTCAAGCTTGATTTTCAGGTGTAATGAATTCCTGATGTGATCATTTGATGGATAAGACAAACTAAATTTTGTGGCCCCACAGATTTCGTATTAAAGAGTTTCCACTGTATATGCCATAATCTTTTAAAAGACATCCACACGTATCGGTATCAAATTAGCAATACCTTCATTACTGACAGATACATACAGTGAGATGTGCTGGGATGAATATACCTAACAATTTTGGGACACCCTATATAACTCTCATGAGAACTTTGAATGAACTCGTATACAGTATAAGTGAAGAAACATACACATTTCCAATCGTGATGTGGGAAAAAGATCAAGCAACATCTCTAAAAATAATAAAGAGCATGAAGAGTGATTTCTTGAAAGGATTTTGTGAGAATGTGGTCAACTCAAAATGTTATGGTTATACATGAATTCATAATTTAACATGAAATACCGAATTTAAAAGACGCAACTACATTTTTTTGACAAAGTAAACAACAAAACGTTTTCGTAAAATTTTACAAGAGGGCAATAATCCAGGGGATACTCAAGTTTGGTTTGGTTAGGGTATGGGGGGGGTGACTGAGAATATGAAAGTGGACCCATCGCTATAATTTTAAATAAATTTAGACCCATCGATATGCCAAATTATATCAAATTTTCCCCACGGTGGCAAATTTCGAAATTTTTGGATACGGTGTTTTTTCCGGGGTAAAAATGAGAAAATTTGAAACAACTATAGTTACTATAGCAATATACCAATGTCTAGGCCTATATTCAAAAATTGGCCTAGAAATAAAGGTCATTGAAAATTAGCCCCATGATTGCCGAACATCCTATATGTATGATCATGAGCTATCATGGCATACTGAGTAACATGTGGGGAGTGGCAAGAAAGGTTGCCCGGAAATTTATACGAGTTTAAATAGGCCCTGATCAAACGTTTTAAAACATTAATAAAACTTGCTGGCAAACATTGTATGTTTGAGAGCACAAATAATGCGATGTGTGGTGCTCCAGGATCTGTGTTGAGTTATCATCTGTCAGAATAGGGAGAACTTTGATCAGCACTAGGGACGCACCATTTGATTCGCAGGGGAATGTGATTATTTTTGGGGGGGGTTGCACCTTAATTGCACAGGTGCTTTAGTTACTTTAACAGGAATTATATTTACTAGCAATATATAATTATATTACTAGCAATATTACCTTGTATATTTGAAAAGAGTATCACTGAAGAATGTTAATGAAAATCATTTATTGAAGGACATAAAAAATGAGTAAAAATTACTCAATGTTGAGTAATAAAATGAGTCAAACGGAACTTAATAATTATTGATTAAATTTTTACTCAATTTGGGTAAAAAATTAATCAACATTGACTTCTATTCACTCATTTGGTGGCTCAGTTCCCTTATTACTCAACATTGAGTAGTTTTGTATGAATATTGCTATATTTATTTACCACCACCAATAAAATATTTAAAACTACAAGTTATAGCCAAGTGGTTCATTCATCACAAAACAACACTTTTACTTCATTATTTGATTGGTTTTAGCATAATCTGTAATCATTATAGATTATGCTAAAACCAGTCAAACCACATTGAACAATGCTATTGACAATGTTCTTGAAATTGATTTATTAAACAATACTACTATTTACCTTCAAACAATACACAAACCAAACCTTTAGGGTCAATATGCGAGAACAATGTTAACCACATAAACATGATAAACGAAATTAGGCTATGTCGATTTAAATGGATGAACAAAATCGTTCAACTATACAGGCTATCAAAAAGCTATAAAACCCATCGATTTCGTGATCCTAGCATCCTTTTTCAATGTCATTTTTTCAGTAGATATCCACGAAAAAAAGCTTATTCCCAAAATTTAAACTATTTAAGTTGATTCCGATTTTGCGTTTCAGATGTACTACAAAGGCTCCATGGCCATAGCCCATAGGCCACATTTTTTGACGATATTTTTGGAAGAGAGAGATTTTGAATTAATTAACAACAAAAACGGATGGGTAGGCCTACCAATCTTTTTGATACAACCTGTATAAAAAGTAAATGATACGTAAAGTGAAGTTTGGCATATGTTTCTTCATGTATTTCCGTTATGGATTTTCAAGAATAGCTTTTCAGGCTTGCTGTTCTATATAGCGGATCCCCAGAGTATTTAATGTTTAAGTATGTTGATTTTCTGAGCAAAAGGAAATGGGATTAAATAGAATTCTTTTGCTAAATAGTCCTTTGAAAAAAAACCAAAAAAACCAATGGGCAATATTTCCAAATGAAAGCGCATGCCAGAAATAAGTTTGTCCTGAAGTTGACCTTTATTGTATTTTGGTTGGACAACTTTCGATTGCTTCCGATCTGTAGTCAGGGTCAATGTCAACAACCCAGTAATACTTCAAATGACTAGGATAGAAAGTAAATGAAGTAGTAGGCAGACAAATTGACCACACCAAACCAGATGTTGTATAACCATGGTATGACCAAAGATACTCAATTGGTATGACCAGAGAAGATGGTATGACTGACATTTAGCTACATTTATACAAAACCAAAAATGCACGTAACAAACATAGCAGACTGATTAGGCATACACTCTAAGAAATCGGGTTCTAGATAGACCTGTTTTGTCCTCTCAGGAGAACCCTCCCTCTTAAACCTCTAAAAAAAGGTTCTTTCATTTTGGAGAACCCTTTCTGAAAACGCTTGGGGGGGCGGCCATTTCGATGGTTTTGGAACCATTTTTGGTTCTAGGGGTTCTCCTGAGAGGACAACTTTAGAACTTTTTAGAACCTCTATTTCTATTTAAAAAAACCTTTTTCCCCTGATGGCATTCATAGCAAGATGATTTGATACATGATCATTTATGATACAAGCTGTATCATAATGATGGTACCGGTACCGATTTAGTCTCCATTGATATTAATGGACGAGTTCACACATAAAAATTCAATACATTTGTTTATTTATTTATCTATTTATATTTTTTTTTATTATAACAACTGTACAATACAATACAAAATCAATCACACATCAAATCCAAATATAGACCTATTTACGAGTAAGAAATTAGTGGAAAAACAACTTATTTCTCGGATTATCCAAGAAAAAGGTAGCACTAATACCTAATTCATCAATTGCAATCAGATGATATTAGAAACAATATTTAGAATTTATTTTAATGAATGCAGTCAAGGAGCTTCAAGGCTTACAGCACTTCACCTTACATCTTTACTACATTATTAGTAAACACAGACCTGACCTTAATCTAAGGGCAAGGTCGTGAACCAGATTTTATGATTTCCAAAAGTAACAAATTAGTTATCGTCATATGTTTTTGGGCGGGTGCGGCGTGCCGCACCCGCCCTGTATTCTCTGACTATTGACCTACTTTCTCACATGCCGCAGTGTTGAGAAAATATTCGTGCCGGTTATATCCCAAACACCCACAGAGGTGATAGTTTACGGCGAGTTTTGTAATTATTACTTGATTTTGATATGTAAGTAATACGATAAAGTCGCCATAGGCAGTAATTTGTTTGTATTAAAAGAAATAACAAAAATAATTATTTAAGTAATAGAAATACTATTTGGAAATTGCAGCAAGATTTGCAGATGTTTTTATTTGAACAGTACCAGTTCACCAGTTTTGCTAGTTTTCCTAATCTTTGGGCTAAATTAATAGCATCGTGAAGGTCATATATATCATTTTATACTGAAACGGAGAGCCAAAATGCGATTTCAGATTTTTGGCCTGTTTTTAAGCTTACCTCCCGTGTGTTGTCAATGGCCGAATTCAGCTTTTGTCAAATTCACATTTAGAGAAGAGTCACGATGCTCACGTGTTCGTGGTAGTTTTTGATCGTTATTATACATTTAAAAATGATTGCATGGCTCTGCACAAGGTATATTTTTGTAAATATTTGGATTTGTTTACCTGTCGATCGTCAGTTTTTGCCGTGGGTTGAAAATACGGCAGAGAAATTTGTCATGAAGTGCGTGCGAAATTGGCCTCAAATTTCACTATTTCCGCTAGTATTGTACTGAGATCTTATAATATTGTGTAAATAATTTTGTTAGGAAAACAATAAGGTATTACATACCGTCTATGAATAAATATTCAGGACAAAATTCAGGTTTTTCATGTGTTGTTTCAAAGAATTTTAGATTTGTCATTTTGAAATTCCCCGGCCAGCAATCGTCTGGGAACGTAAACAAGTTTTCCTAAAAATCGTAAATTTCCTTAAAAACGACTTTTGTTGATCAAACTTTGGATTATTTAAGATGTAATTGTTTAAGGATGTAGAATTTTAAGATATTTTGGAGTATTTTTATGTTTTACATGGTCAAAATGGGGTCATCAGTTTGATTCCTGATTTAAAAACACTTTAGCAATTGTTCTAGTTATTAAATTGTTGATTTCGTCATGTTCAAATCTTTTCGAAAGTGAGCGCCTGACGCGGAGTGACTGCGCGATATCCATATAGTAACGGAGCTTACGCTTTGAACGCAGCCGCCAAAAGGTTCCATGAACGCGTTCAGGAGAGTATAAAAGGCCGTGCACAACGCAAATTAATCAGATTGCTTGGTGGACAATAGTCCACCCAAACCTTCACTCAGTTTGAAGGTAAGCACTGCCAACCAAAGCAAATACGCCCTACTCTGGAGCTCAGATTGAGCTAGGGCAGGACCGCGACACTCCGGAGGACAGCAGAGGACAGAAAAATGTGACTCTCCTGCTAGTCTCCTACACAACCAGTTAATTATGTTTTTGTTCATACCGCATACAGTCTGGCCCGCGCCCGAGACTAGCAGGAGAGTCACATTTTCTGTCCTCACATCGGTATAGGCCGTCTGCACGTTAATTGTACGGAGTGTCGCTTCTCTACCTTTATTTTCTCTGGCTAGGGGCAGCTTGGCTGTGGCAACACCCGGGTTGTTATGCACTCCGGTGTTTTGGCCTAGCGCCTATGCCTATTGTGCAAGTGACTTGCCGCACACATGCACAAGTCCAATGGAAAATTATGCACTGTATTTTGTGTGCATTCATTGTTGCATGGCAAGTTCGTATAGGTGTACAGAAATGGATACTGTACTCTGTAGTCGGCCTACTAGGCCTTGGCCTAGCCTATGACTATGTCATGTGATGAGAGATTCTGTTGATTAAATTGTATTTTTATGCTTCTCGATTATTCAAGCAGATAGTATATACTTTTCGGCAGCATTTATTAGTAATTTATTTGGATTTAAAGAAGAGAAATAAGGAAATATCGTCAAAAGAGATTGTGTTTTTACCAGTGTTTACTTGTATTTATGAATTGTGATGTGATAAGACAAATATGAGAGCAAAATAACAATACAAGATATAACAAAAGAAGCAAATATAAAACAGAATTGTCAAGTCTCATTTTTTACCTGTTACTTCTCCTTTCATGCATCACTGATTCCACATATCTTGGGGAGAATTCTAGTCTTTGATACTACGCTACCACTTGTATGTTTAGAATGCTAGTCTTCTCCATCAGTCGTTTACAAAAGTATTAGGGGCAAGCTCGGTCCCGTTACAATACTGATAGCTTAAGGCAGCTGTGTACTCTCAGACATGCATGTAGGAAAAGTGCCATAACTTTGTAATTATTCACGCAAGACATATAAAAGTATACATTTTTATAAAGGCAAGACATCAACAAATCCTAATATAAATACAGATTTGGTGTAAAAACAACATAGATGAAGAACATCACAAAAAAGTGAGTTTTTGGCAATATTTGTTCGGTACATCATAACAAAAAAACATTCTTTCCAAAATCTTTTATTTTGTTTTTATCTCAATCTTGAGGCTCCATTCCAAAAACCGTTTTTTTAGTTTTTTGATATTGGCCTTATTTTTTGAGATATTGACCATATAAGGCATCAAAATGAACTTTTTAAATTCACAAACGCCTATTTGCACAAAATAATGCCTAAAATCGGAAATAGACCAAAATATAAAAAAATGAGAAAACCGTTTCTTGAGTCGATCATGCTTCTTACGATGATCATATTTGCTTACCTATAGATGCTGTATTTATTGAGTTATCGTGTACCTAAATCGTCATTTTACCGAGCAAATGAACATTGAAATAATGGCCGTTGAAGTTTAAAGTGGGCACGTTTTGCACTTTCATCGAATCTCACAGGAAAATGCGGTAGTTTTCGTTTTTCTACCTTACATTACATGAACATCGGGTAAATCCACGGCCCCTTGAGAAGTTTGAGCGAAATCCATTCACAACTTGATATTTAAATCGGGGAAAGAACTTGAAAAACCCACATTTTATCAGCTAAAACGGAGCCATTTGACCACTAGGTTTTTGTGAAATCAGTGCTTCCGTGGTGTTTCCATAAGATGCGCCGCGCATGCAGATAAGCGTCGCGTATGTGTAGCGTATTTGTGCGTTAACAAATTGCGCGATACGCAACGCGATGCGTTGTTGCGCGCGTGTATCCTGCTGGTACAACAAAGATTTTCTTTCCTTTTCAATTTCAAACACGAGTGGAATAGTGAA